>NC_089978.1:57562181-57862181 GCF_036417845.1 Apteryx mantelli
GCTTTCTGTGATAGAATTTTTTATATCTTTACTATGATTTAACAAGGGGAAATGACTCAAAAAATGCTCTTCCTTCATTCAGACTACTGTTACTTGATATTCTGTTTATGCACTTATAATAATGTCAGAGTAGTAGTACAAGAAATATCTTTTATATCTTACATTTTAAAGACTTTTGTAAAATCATCGCATGCCAAATTGCTCTAATAACACTTTGTGCAAGGCATAGCAAGACTATTACAAGGCTACTGTTAATGCATAGTCCACCTTTCAGCTCCTTTGAACTTGCTTTTAACATGAGGGTATGCATACAAATAGATACCAGAAGAATCTTTCTTGATTTCTAAGAATTTCTGGAGAGAGAGAGAGAGACAGGCGAACAGACAGGTGGCTGTAATGTTGCACAGTTTGTGCAGTTTGTGTTTGATAGTAACATAACCCTCCAGCACAGATCTGGGATATAATTTTTTAATGTATTCAGCATAATACACAGTAGATGCTGTTTAATGCACATGGAAATGCTTTTTATGTCTTTTTCCTTAGATGTTTTCTTACAGAGTTTTAATTTAGTTATTCATAATCCCCTGAGTTCATTAGAGACAAGCATATTTTCAACTACCATTAATCTCTACCAGTTTCTCTTTAAATTCTTGTGTTTTTCAGTACACAGTTCCTCCTCTTTTCTTTAACAGGGAAGTCCAAAAGACAACATAAATTTCGAGTCACATATAAAATCTAATACTGTACAATGCAATTAATTTTTACATAGAGACATCTCCATAAAAGTGATACTTCATATGAAGAAGTATAATAAACTGGTAATTCTTTAGTGAGAAGGTATCATGATTCTTATGCATAAACACTTTTAAGCAAATACAGTGTGCTTTGGAGTTTTTGTTATTAATAGTTTGTTATAATTTAGAGGAATATAGGGAATGTATATAGGGAGTAAGCAGAATTTTAATTGTTTGCTAAAGAGTGTAAGACTAGATTATGTCTCCTGAATCAGCATGTCCAATATCTGTCACAGGCAGAATGCCTTGCAACTGCTTTTGTAAGCATACTCAACTGTATTTTAAAAATAATTAACACGTTTGGCCTACCATTGCCCTATTGCATAATGTCATTGCTTTAATGGTGAAAGCAGGCCTTCTAATTTCTAACTGTTCATGCTAATGCATTTCTGTGTCTATGTTACTCTTCAACTTACAAAGGTCTTCTCCAGCCTTATGAAATTTTGGAGAGCAAAGATATCTCTTTTCAATTTTTGTTTTGCTAGACTAAACAAGCCTTATGGTTTTATCCTTTTTGCTTAGGTGAGGTTACCCCATTCACTCATGTGTTGTTCCCTTTTCACTTCATCATGCTTGAGTATTGGGCGAATGTATTCCAGACATGGAGCATTACACAGTAGCACAGACCCTTCTCTATCTTTTCTGAATTTCTGCTCCATATACTTGATTTTTTTTTTTGGCTTTGTCATCTAATGTTGTGGGCTGGATTTCATAATGTATAATCTGAGTCACCTAAAAAGCAAGCATCCAGTCTAAATCAGATGTTTAAATTGAGAGCAAAAGATAGGCATCTAATGTGTGTGAGTCATCCCACCTTAGACATCAATTTTAGTTTGATATGAATTATGAGCTAAAGATACTCTCCACTAGCTGCAAAGAAATCCTCAAGGAGTAGTTTAGACCAGACATCTAGCTTTTAAATGTCTGAGTAGGATTAGTTGAATCTGATAGTCTGTGGTCAATTGTACACAAAACTCTTTTCTTGCTACCACCTCTAACGAGGAGGGTTCCCTTGTGCAAGAACGTAATAGATACACTTACATGAAGTATATGGCAAAGCAAAAAGCTGTGCACAGAGCCAGAGGATCACTTCCTTTATCCTTGCATCTCTTTTACCTTTTCACAGAGCCATGTGACACGACCTAAGCTGGGATTAAGTATAGAAGTAATTGTCAGCCCACTTAAAGCATAAATTACTGCCAGATTCTGAAGAAGCCCAGTAGTGCTCTAATGAAATGACTTTTTCTGTCTTCTGTACTTCTGTTGTTTCCCTCCAAAATGAGACTTGGGATAAAGTGATGGATACAAACCAAACTGACAGCTTGCAAAGAACTACATGGGAGGATAGAAGACTGACTATATATATGGTCACAGCAAAACTGAGATATCAGAGTTCTTACCGTAAGAGTTGTGAAGACATATCAGAAACAAGTTGTATTATTAAAGTGAAGTGAAGGTTAGAAACCTTCTCGGTATGCACTTAAAAAAAAAGAATTTGTTAAAAAATCTGCACCTAGCACTTTTCAGTGGTTTTCATGTTTTTCAAAATTTTACCCAAACTCAGACTTAGTGATACCTCAGGTTGCAGAAACATTGCTGCAGTGAAAGCTTGATTTTTTTTGATGCTTTATACAGAATTTCCTATCTCAAATGTTAGCCTTTTTAAGTTAAATAATTGTTAGAGTCTTTAAAAAGATTCTTAACATAGGTAAGTATCAAATGAGTTACTGTCCATTTTTCTTCGCATTCTTGGAGAGCTCATTCTTGTCTTTATGAGCTTGGCAAGAAATTGCTTAACCATTGCCAGATGATTAACTAATTCCCCAGTTAATATCAGCATTTGATGGTTAAATGGATTTCTACATTGATAATCAGTTTTAACATGAAATGACCTTGCAGTTTTGGTACACAAAACACATGACATTATAAAGGATTGCAATTAAAAGAGAAGATATTTAAGAATTTTTGGGAAAGGAACAGTTTTCACCTTAATATTTGAAACATTCATTAGCTGTAGTAAACGTTTTCTGTTGAATATTTCCCAGTCATAAATATTCTTCCTAATATTTCAAGTGGGAAGACTTCACATACTTTATAAAACATAAAAACAGGAATAACAAATGGCAAAGTTGAAGCCAATGCCTACTTTTGTGGTGCAGCATCTCTTATTACAAATAAAATCTAAGAACACTTGCAGATTCGAATATAGAATATCATTATATTCTGTTGTTCAATGTGATCTACAGGTTATCCAAAGGTTGTACTCATAAAAACAATCACATCTTAAATATCGGTAAATCTTAGAGAAGTTCATGATAACATAACTTTAAAGAAAGAAATTATTAGAATTCCAGTTTTTTGGAAATGTTTTCCATCATTATATCTGTCATCAGTTTCCACTTAAAAGGGTCAAGTTATTTCTTGCATAGCAATCAAAAAAGTCAAATTTATCTTGTAGTAGCAAGAGATGATTATGTGCTGATATTTCTCGTTTTGCAGGAAATCCACATTAAAACTCACTGTTATCTGTATTATTCTGAGTTTCTGCAGGGTCACAAATACTTTGCACACTTTTCAAACAAAACATAGTTATGATTCTTGGATCTTTTATGCTCAAATGACTGCAAGAGACCAAGACACCAAAGCTTCGTGAGTATTCCCTGTCAAATGAGCTATGAAGACTGTTGATGAATGTAACCTTAGCCATCCACAGTAAAATCTACTAGCTTAATCCAGGGGCACTCAACCTTTTTAGCTGGGTGGGCAATCCTTGTTATAGGGCCCTTGTGACTTCACTTAAGGAGCACCCATTAAAGTGAACAACATTGGCAGAAACTGGAACAAAACAAAGTTGAAATGTCTGGAGAAGTCATGACGTCTACAAGCCACGCTAAATTTTCTGGTAAACCAAAGTTTGCTTAAATTCTTTTTAAGGAGATGGTGTGAATTTTAGTTTTTAGGTTTGATACCTGAGTAACTTCATTTTTACTGCCTTCACAAGTGCTTCCAGGTTTGCAGCTGCTTCTGCTGTCAGATTCTGCTGTCAGACTTTTTTACCTGATGTCTTTTGCTGCTCACTCAGCAAGTAGTTTGGCTACAGTGCAAAGAGCCATACTAGCCTTAGTAACTAGCACAGGGAAGATGCGGTGGCATGAGTTTCAGCATGTGCTATGAGACTGATGGAATCCATACTCATGAACTGCATTTGCCTGCCAATGCTGCCGTCAGGGCTGCCATTTCTTCACTGCGAAATGTTAGTGTTACCTAGACTAAAGCTAGTGTGAAAATTCCTGTCCTGATTAAAAGTGCAACTTGGTATGCTGTGTACAAAATGCTCTATTCCTGGTAATGGGTCATCGGCTTGTCTTTCATAATACTATAATGGGGAGAATCATATTACTGCATGGATAGTTGATATTCATAGGATATGATAATAAACTGTTCTCCAGCTTCTGTATCAGAAATGATTCATTTAACTTTTATGCAAGATTAGCATTTTTCTGTTGTAACTGACCTTTGCCATGTGCAGTTAAGTTGTGTCTGTACCTAGGCTTGGGGTATTTTTTTTTCTTTTTGATGTCTTAATCCATTTTATTCTTAGAAGAAAGAAGTGGTATATTTTATGCACTGGTGATTTTTTTTTATTATTCTTATTTTCATTTTAGACCATGACTTCAGTGTTTCTTATTCAATATTGTTGTTTCACAGAAATGTGAAAATAGTCATACTTTGAGTAGTTAACTACTCAGTCATCATTCATATTACACACAGTAAAAGAATTTGATTCAGATGACTCTGCTGTTTCTTTCTTAATCCATCTGAGCCCTTAGATGAAGCTAAAACCTCGATAGAAATATATTCTATCTCTTTTTAGAAAGAAGCATCTTTAAGTTCTGTTTGGACTTCTTTTTTTAAGAGAGAAGAATTTAAATATAACCGTGCCAAGAGAACATGCATTTGTTTGCTTAAAAGGCTAAAGTGGAGGGTATTTTGGATCATCTAAGTAGTTACTCTGGTAGAGAGTATTCTCAGAAAATCTGTTTGAGACAGTTAAAAACTAACAAAGATAAAGATGAATACTGTGCTGATATAGAAAAATACAGAGTTAAACTTATAAAGGAGATAGAAACTTCTGGGCACAGTAGAGTAAATGCACATAATACTTGTTTGTGCTTTGCTACCAATGGATGAGCAAGCAAATTACTGGAAACTATAATAGAATAGAATAAAAAATATAGAATAAATAGAATAAATAATACAGAGTTGGTGGATGCATGAAGAAATATAATGTAGTGGGATTCATTCAAAATTACTTTTGTGGGAAGAAGTTATGTCTCACAGCTTGCTAAAAGTTTTCTGAAAGAAGTAAGGGAGCATATAGACCAAGACTGATATAGTTATTATACTCTGCCTGGATTTTCAAAAAGTTTTCAGCAGAATTCCTGAACAAATCTTCAATAAGAAATTAAGCTTCTGTGGAATAAGAATGATCTTCCCGTAGATTAGTAACTGACTGAAGAATAAGAAACAAAGAATAGGCATGAAATGAAATAATAATAATGGTCAGTAGTGTTGGTCAGTATTGGAATAATGGAATTCCACAACTGTTCATCTTAGTATATTCATAAAGGTGAGGTGGATAGTGAGATATCAAAGTTTTCTAGTGATACTGATTTATTCATGGTGGTATACTCGAAAGTGAACTCAAATCTTAAGATACTGAGAAGGTAAACAATAAAACAGTGGACGAAATTCAGATTTGATAAGTCCAAAGACAGGCCTGCTGGGGATGGTCTCTAAACTGGCTGTTACAACTGTGAAAGTATATTTTGGAGTTAGATAGGTCTATAAAACATCAGAGAGGGATGACAGGTTTGATCAAAGTTATGGAATGATGTCTGTGCAAGGAGTCCTGAATAGACTAACACCTGAGTAAGAAAAAAGAAGTGACTAAAGGTGGATAGGGTAGAAGCATATAAAATCATGACTGACAGGCTGGAGAGGAGTACAAAATGATTATTCACTTTTTCTCATAAGTACCATGGATCATTGAATAAAATTATCAGGTAGCAGGTATAAAATCGAGCAAATGGAAATATTTTTCATAAAGGGCATAATGAAATCATGGAGTTCATTTACATAGGAGGGTCTGGAGACCAAAAGTATGCAGAGATTCAAAGAGTGACTGAGTTCCTGCAAGAGAATTCCCACAAGGACTGTCAAACAGTAAGACACAAATGTAGTTTACAAAGTCCTGAAAACACAGATTGCTGGAAATGTGGAGCAGGTGTTGCGGAAGTGTTATTGTGTGATTGTGCTGCATTTAGTAGATTTTTAATCATGGTTATATTCATTAGACTGTGTCAGACGCATGATACAGGGCTTGAAGGATCTTGGTTTAGCACCAGTATTGCTACTCATGTAATCTTATAGTCTAATCTAATTGCTTGTACTCCAGGCTTTTAAAAAGTGTCATAACCCTTGGGGTACCAGGTCAGACCCAGGGTGCCCCAATCATGTGTCGATGTGTCAAATGATGGTCAGTAGGGAGTTCTTAGAAAATGCTACAAGATCTGCGTACAGGTCATAACATACTAACATACAGCGATACTTCCACTGGTATGTACTCTATCGCGGGCAGTCTGCGACATGGGGACTTCCTGAACTGGGCCTTGTATCTTTGTTTATAATAGATGTTGTTGGATTATCTTACCTAGATGCATCTGATTGTTTTTGAACTCACACTTTTGGCTTCTGTAGTATCCTGTTGCAATGAATTTCAGTGTTGCCTACATGCTATGTGGAGAAGTATCTCCTTTTGCTTTTTGTGGGCAAATGACCTGATAGTTTCATTTAATGTCCCTCTACTCAAGTAGAGGGTGCTTAGTTCTTACCTTGGTGCTTAGTCCTTTCAGGAGTTTCACCATTTCTGTGATGTTATTGAATTTACATTTTCATTGTCCAGCTGAAATGTCTTTATCTAATCTCCTCTCAAACTGAAGCTGCTTCATACCTTTGCTTAACTTTGCCATCTCTATCTTTGCTTTACATTTTCTAGTTCTTCTGTACCTATTGAGAGGCTAACTTTAGACAGATTTTCAGATGGGGACATATTAGACAAATTCTTGCAACTATATTAATGAACAGAGAAGAGTTTCACAGTGCATACTGTGCAACTTGCAGACACGTCTATGAACTTCAATTCATGCATGTTCTTGCAGAGCGAAGTAACTAAGTGAAGATATTAAGCAAGTAAAAATGCAGAGATATGTTTCCCCAGCCTGTGCAGAGATGCACTAATATGTATACGCTACTGTCATGCTGAGCTTTGCATAAACAGTAACAAAAAGGAATGTAGGGGTAGAATACAAATAGCTTAACAGCCTTCATGAAATTAGGAGTATTGTCAAAAGTTATAAATCAGAAGTCCCAAATCACAAAATTGTATTAAAAATGACTTTAATGTTTGCAGTGGGTCTTAGCTTTTTTTTAAATTTTTCCTTGTTTTTTCCTTGTTTTTTTCCTTTGTAGTAAGAATGGTTCTTTTTCAGATTAAAGTTGAGATTGTAGAATAGATATGTGTAAATGGGCGTCTAAAGAAAATACTAAATAATGTAAGACTTCTGATAACACTGTATAAGCTCATATCACTGATCATATTTCACAATCTGTTTGAAGCATCAAACGTATTTTACATTTGCAGCCTGCAAACATTATGTAACAGAATAAAAACACTGGATACGAGTGGAAGTTTATGGTTTGCAAACAATGATGGATGACTGTTCTCTCATTCAATATCTTTTTAATTTGGATATTCATAATAATTTAGATAGTGAAAAGTTATTCAGTCACCTGAACAAAAAAAAAAAAAAAAAGAGGAAGACTGAATTTTGTCTTGTGAGACCATTGGCTCTAGAACTGGTTTCCTGATTGACATACAATGTTGCCTGTGTGTTTTGGCCCTCAAGTGTTGGAATGCTTTTTAGTTTCATTTTTATCTTTTGAGCAGGAATGAGATTCTGGTAAGTAAGGTGCATTGAAAAAAGTAGGCATTTTGATCTGCATAGATAACAGTGAATCATTGTAGCTTCTGCACTATTACAGAAAGAGTTAAAGATCTGTTTGGACCAATGTTCAGAGTTTTCTTAAAGGCTCCTTTTTTCCATATGTATAAAACTATAGTGATAAACAAAATCATTTTAATATGGGAAGAAAAGAAGCCAAGATAAGACTTAAATCAGTTATTTCATGGCACATCAGCATCAATTTATTTCCAACAAATTACTGAGAATATTTTTACATAGGCATAGCATACTTGCTAAAAATGTACACTAATTATATGCTAGGATGGATTTGTTACGGTCTTTTGCATAAATAATACTACTTATGCAAAATGTATGAATATATTACTGTAAAAATGATCTTTTTTTCTTTTACATTTAATTTACTGCATTTACTCAAACTGACTAGGTACTTTAAATGTGTAATTAAGTAGTATTTTTTTTAATGTATGTAATTTTAAGCAAAAAACCCTGGAATGATTCCCAATTACATCTATCCTCTTAGGTAAATGTGTTCTCATGCTGTTTTCTAAAGCATAAATTACAACCCTGATAAACCAGGATGGCTTCTTGAATTTTCAGAACATTGTAAACCTGGTATTATATGGCTGATAGTGCTTTAAACAATGTTAACTGCAAAATGTAAACCACTAAACTTCAGGAAATCTAATGTCAAGACTGATGTGCTGTGTTTATATCTTTGTCATATTTTTTATTCAATAATGTGAAAGTGAACTTCTCACAGATCGTACTGATTTCCAGGAATTTAGATTGCATTCTTTAAGAACCAATTACTGTGAGAGTATCAACCCTTTGCATTGGTCTATCCATTACTGGCCCTTGTACTTATTTTGCCTCAGACTCAATTTGGCCCGAACAACACAAAACAGATTTTAGAATATGTTTAAGAAGAAATTACCTTTTGGGGGGGAATTATATTACCTGGAGTGATACCAAGATGAAGAAACAACCTGCTCATACTTTTTCCCTTTTTTTCTCCTATTAGCTTTTACTGCTTCCTGATCTGTATGTTACAGTTTCAAAGGGGGGGGGGGGGGGGAGAAAAGCCTGTAACTGCAAATTATCATGTACTACAATAACAGTAAGATAATGATTAATGTTATTAGGTAGTAGACAGTGATGTCCCAAAGTCATTGTTTGTTTTCTGCAAGGTTGCAAACAAATATTTGCATTTCAAATATTTGTATTTCAAATAACTGGAGAGATATGACAAAGTTTCTTAATTTCAGTCACCTATGAATTCTGCTGGAGGAATCGAACCTCCAAAAAAATCTCTCATCTGAATTGTGCTTAAAAAATTAATTTAGGTCTTCTAATTTTTGTGATTTGCTTAAACCTCTTTTGCGGGTTTTACTTTTGTCCAACATATGCACCATGAAGAGCTATTACTTGTTCAAATGGACTTTGGACTTTGTGCACTGGTTTTCAAACAGACATGCTTGGCCAAATGATGCGCAAAAACGCAAGGCCAAGTTTGCATCTATTCAGCTACTTTGCTAAGGTTGGGATGGCTTCTACCTATAGAAGATGCTTGAAGCCCACTAGAGGGCTCACGAACTGCTTAAAGCCACTCAGTTTTTCTGTGCTGCCTCCTTGTTCTTTCCTGCAAGGCCCGAAAGTGGTCCTGGAAGGGACCTGCTGGCATCTGGAATATAAGTGTAGTGAGTATAAGTAGAGAGCTCCCAAACTGTTATGAGCTACTATCCTGTGTAGCATCCCAGTGTTTTAGTGTATGTACTAAGCCTTTGTAGTACTGCTGTATAAGTGGTGCTCCATAAGACCCGGATTCTGCACATACGTGTTATTTATATCAGGAGCAGTTCCTTTCTACTCTGGCTCCCACCACATGAGTGAAAATTAAATAAAGACTGGATTCCTCTTCCAACTAGGCACCTAAGTGCAAGTATGTACTCCTAAGTGTGAACTAGGTGTCCAGGCAGTGTGAGCCTAGGCAAACTACTGGAGTGCTATTCAGCCCACATTAAAGTTAACACATTGAATATAGTTCATTTGGCTATGTGCAGGGATCTAGCCCCATCTGAGATGCTGACCTGGGTTGCAGATGCTACTTCTGTGTTATATCTGCTGGCCCTGCTGGGGTAGTTTGGATATGCTGCAGGATCTCAGATGGTGCAAGACACCTGGAGTAGTTTTGCTGTTGGTGGTGGTGGTTTGTTTTTTCTTTAACACTGGTTTCACCTAAGGTAGTTTACAAATTTCTCAACTATTATGATGAGCAAAATATCCATCTCAGTATGTATACAGATTTTAGCTAGAGTCAAGTTAGTTTAGAACAATTGATATCTGCCCCCTGTTGCTTTTGATAGAGAATAAATAACATGCATGGATAATACATACATATTTCTGGTCTAGTTCATTCTTTGTATATTTATCAAAATATCAATTACTGCTGGTAGGTGAGAGGGCTAGAACTCCTTATTCCTCCTGTGTTAGACCCTCTTCCGCAAGGGCCAGGATGAAATTTAGCAGCTTAGTGAAGAGAGCTTCCAATTTCATTTATGATGACTATTCATAATACAGATGAGGGCAATGGGCTGATCAGGACTGACAGGATCCCAGTACCTTTATGTTGCGTACCAGTATAGTATGACTCTCTTGTGAAAGAGAGAGCTTCTCTTTTAATCAGGAAAAACCTACATATCCTTTAAATCATGTTATTTTAAAAACAGCAGTACCAGAACACATCAAGGTCATGAATAATCCTCTGCTGCTATCTGAAAAATTAAACAGGAGTGTTAGAAAACCTATGAATGTTGATAAGCATCTAAACCTTGATTTATATATGTCTCATACAGCAAGATATGAATATCAGTGAGACACAATGAAGGACCATTAGTTTGTTCCATTTGATACTAATTATACTGTTTTCATTTTTGAAACAATTTTAAAAAGTGACTGTAGTGTACTTACAAGGAAACACAGTCTATCTTTTTAAAATATCTTCTGAACAATTTCCACTGGAGGAAGAAAATGATTTCCAGGCCGTGATAAAGCATTTTGAAGCACATAACTCAAACTAGAACGAAGTCAGGGTAATCCTCTGTCCTTTACTATACGGCGGGTCAGATTAGAGGATCACAGAGATTATTACAGCTTTATAATCCATGATTAACATATTAATTTTTTAACTCTCTGCTTTGGTCCATTCTTTACATGGAAGCATGCCCTTGTTTGGAGCAGGTAAAGCTGAAGCAAGGGGTTAAAGTTAGGCAAATGTTCAAGTGCTTTGCAGATTGGAGTTTTGGTTCTGATATCCTGAGTTCTTTTTGGCTTTCAGAATGTTTGCAATGAAATGTCTTTTTTGACATTGCGGTCTTTAGGCTTTCCACTTTATCTAAAAAAAAAAAAAAAGAGAGAATAAAACCATTAAGGTAAGAATACATTTTCTTTGCCTGAAGAGACAATTATATTAGTTAAGAAATGCATTAAAGAAAGTTTTATATGAAATAATGTGCTTTTCCCTAAGCGTCAGTTTTCAAATAAATTTTACATGTTGATGAATGTACAGATGAAATACATATATCATCTGTAGAAACATTTTAAAAGTTCATTTTTGCTTGTGGAGATACATTAAGATAATGTAAATGATGGATAATTAGCATTATCAACATGAAGTCTGTACTTCAGTGTCTAAATTAAATCCGTGAACAGTTATAATACAACTAAATAATATATTTTACATTTCTAATAACCTATTAAAATTAAAAAAATCAATAAAACTGATGCTATATTAGTCATATTAATATCATTCTGATATACTTTAATTAATTAAACATCAACAGTAACTCTGAGCTTAAATATATCGACCCCTGAGGAATGTATCTTTGACAGTAACATGAAGTAGCTGACTTATCAAGTGCGACTAATTCTCCAAATATGTATTGGGGTCGTTACTTCCATTATAAAGTGCCTGGTGCTAACTTAAATCAATAAATTCATAGTAGTGTGATATAGCTTGAAAAATATTGAGGAAAGAAATAATAAATATATATGCCTATAATAAAAAAGGACTTCTATCTTTCTGTAGGAAAGATTCATCTTTCCATCTCTCCTCCCTGCTCCCTCTGGTACTGTAGTTTTGGTCTCTCTGAATGCTTCTATTACGTGTAGAGCTGCAAACATAATTCATGGACAATAGTATGATCAACAAATTTATTTTGATTTGCAAAGTTGCTGTCAAGTTTCCCCATATTGATTTGTTATTCATTTACCCAGTACTTCCAATAGCGTTTTCACATGCTGTTGTCATCAGTCTTCAAGAATCTGTGTTCGGTTCTCCTCCTGCTTTGGTTCTCCTCCAGTTTTCACCTGCCATTCTCAGCCCTGCCAATTTTGTACCCAGATGCTACCAGTTTTGCTGGTAGTATGGCTTTATCTATTCCGTTTCACTTGTTTGTTTGCACTTCACAATGTGCTCATTCTCTTTCTGTCTGACTTTGTAATTTCTGCCATTTTATAAATTCCCAGTTTCTTCTCATAGTTCTTTCTTTCCTCTCCATTGCTCTCCCTTGTAATAGTGGTTTCCTGCCATGTCTTTTCCTTCTCCCATATTCATTTCCCTTCTTCCCTTCTGTCTGTACTTCCACTTTCCACATTCGTTTTCCTGAAACCTCATTTTTCTCCTTGCTTGTTGCATAGTTTCTCCTCTGTGCGGCATTCTGGTCTCTGCATAATTATTAAATGTAAAGTGTTTTGCCCAAGACAGTTGTAACTAGTGACCAATAAAAAACAAACAGATGAACAAAAAGAGAATGACCAGAATCCATGTAAAACTGCTAGTGATTCCAGATGGCTGATGTGGAAAAACATCTTAGAAGACCATTAAGGCCCCACGGTAATGAATAGTTTTTGAGGACCTGTTTCTCCTTGTATGACCAAGTTTTGTTTTTTTGTAGGCAAGCTGTATAGCTGTCCATTGAGACCTTATTTGGGACTAGGTGCAGGCAGCAATGGGAAAGAGAAAGCTGTAAGAGCAGTAAGGGAGTTTGTCCTGGTTTCTGCCTGTCTCTGCCTTTTGGCAAAGTTGCACTTTCATGGTCTGGTGGTAATGTTGATTTGCGATCCTTAGTTAAGTGTACATTAGCTGTCCAAAAGTCTACAGCTCAGTAAGGGTTGCCAAGAGCCCTTTCAGCTCTTGAGTTCAGTTATTTTCATACCTCATACAGTACAGTACATGTAGAACACCAGAAAATGATGAATTCATTTCAGTGAATTTCATTTCATTTGAATTCATTCAAATGATGAATACTAACTTCAAATTATGAAAAACATATGCTGGTATGCTACCAAATATTCTAATGCTGCCCTGTTGAATCACACAGTAGCTAGAGGGAACAGTGCTGTTATAATAATTACAGAGTAGTACACCTAAAAGAAAATGGAATTGTGTTGTATGTCAAGTATTTGAGCTCTCAGCGTATGCCTTATAGGTGCTCCATATTAAATACAAATGTACCACATAATGGGGAATTGATTGAAGGATGTTGTCAGTGTCATTGTGAATGCTGTAGTAAGGCCATAAGATCTTGGAAGTCTGGGGTTGGGATTTAGCACCAGTTGTTGTCACCTAAATATAAGTGTCTGCAAAGGAACTTGATGTGTAAGGGTGGGATTGGATTCAGTTGCCTAAACGTAGGTGCCTGATGCTATTTGAGATGCCCTGGCCTATCTGAGGCATGCACACAGTGCTAATGAATATGACACAGGACCAGATGAATATTGGAGCAGTGGAGCCAGATGGGATATTCTGCTGCGTCTACAAGAACGTCAGGGCAGATTTCATTTCCTTAAATGGGTCTAGTGCCATTTGAGATGGCCTAGTGCATCCCCCTGGTGTGCAACTAATACTAACAAAGATTGCAAGTTCTTTCCATAGAGCCTGTGCTGTATGTCATCTCCGTGAATGTGTCATGGGTACCCTGCAGCTTCTCAAATGGCTTTGGATGCCTGTATTTAAGCAACCAATTCTACACTTAAGTCTTTGTTTACAATAGTGGGAACTTGTTCATATTTAGACACCTACCTGTAAGTATCTGAATCAAGAACAAAGCATATCCCATTTTCAGTACTGAATTCTATATCACTAAGAAAAACAGAATGCCATTTTGTCATCGTGAAGGACAACGTAATAGTGATATGGATGACATGGATCAACACAGTAGTAATATGTAAGTAAAAGGAGTTTAAGAAGAATATTCTTGTACAAGGGAGAAGTGATGAAGTTTGCAAGCGGAGGCTGTTTGATAAGTAGTAGATTCAGAGACAGAGTGGAAACCATGCTTAAGTGATTTTCTGTTTGCTTGTGCTTAATGCACAATGTGTCTTGCTTTTCCGTAATGCTTGTTCTCTGTTCCTGTGCTGTTCTGTAACATCACTAGTAGAAATGTACTGTCGGCGTTAGTATAGAGGGCAGAGTTAAAGTTAACCTTGTTAAATCTTCTTCCTTTGATTTTTTAGAGGTTTTGGGTACTTCAGTTTAAATTTTGATGGTAGTGGGTGACCCTGACTATGCATGAGTTGGAAACAAACATTTTTTATTGTCCCCATGAAGGAGACATTGATTCTTTCTGTCCACTGCCTGTATTTTTGGGGGATAGGAATCTTTGCTGGCCAGAATTAATCCTTTATCTGCTTTTTTTTTATTCTCTTATTTCTCTCTACTTATTGTTTAGCCCTCCATCCTCAGCTCTTCTGAGGTGAGAACTGGTGTGAGTAAACAGTATTTGAGGAGCTAAACAAGAGAGGAGGATGAGAACAGTGGGTACGTATCATTGGAAAGAATGGATGGGAAAAGGACCATCACATGCATATTCCACATACATTGCTCTGCTTTCCTCTGTACCTTTTTATACTTTCCTGTGTTGTGCTAGCAGTACTTCTATCTCTAAAAGTGCTTTCATTAGCAGAGGCAGTTATGAAGAGAGGGAAATTGTGAGTTCTTTCCTCTAATCACAGAACAACCAAGGAGCCTCACGTGAGGTACTAAAGCAGATGTTGAAATAAAAAAGGAATTACTGAAAAATAGTACTTGTAAAGGAGTTTATTAGTTGATGATGCAAACAGTCAGTCTCCTTCTTCATATTTGTAGTTCTTCTCTGCCAGAATTCTCACAAAGTAAAGGTCACTTCAAACCTTTATCACTGGTGGCTCTTAGAAATGCAATATTTTTGAAAACCCACATTCCAAAAAAGATCCAATTAAAGCAATAATAATCATACCAGATTTTCAAGAGCATAATAAGGAATATCCCTAATGTAAGTACTCTTGAACCCTGGCTCACAGCATGAGGAGGAGTCACAACACAGGCTGGCATAATGAGAAGAGTATGCCGTTGCTTAATCAGTATTCTTACCCGTGTGACAATGCAAAATAATTATTAATGATCTCTTCTCAAAGAGCTTTGAAGTCTTTTTAACTTTTTTTAAAAAAGTGCTATTTTTCAAAATGTGGATACCAGAATTCTTTTAACATTTTAGTAATGGTGTAAATAGGTCTTAGTACATCTGAAAATGGTATTTGCTTTCTTAACTCCAGCATCACACTTGAAATAGATGTTCAGCTGGTAATTTAAACTTACTTTGAAGTCCTTCTCAACTTCACAGAATTCCAAACAAATTCTTCCATCTTGTGAGTGTAATCTGCATTCCCTGTTTTGAGATGCAACCTTGAACTCAAACCAATGAAATGCATAGTGTTCTAATGATCCCACTTTACCAAGGGATGCAAGTTTTCTATATAGTTGATCTATTTCTTCATTTTTTTATGTCCTTAAAAATTTTTGATTATTTAAAAATATTTCCTCCACTGATTTTGTAACTTGTGAGCCCTTGTTCTCATCCAGCAAGTACTGGGATAATTCCTGATACTCCACTGTCACGAATACCTAGAAAAATATCAATTTTGAAGGAAAACAAATAAATTATATTAAAGTAGAAATAAACAGTATTTTAAAGTATTTTGTCAGCTGCATCCTTTTTAAACAAACAGAATTTCTGTGTTTTTGAGGCATTATTTAGGTACATTTCTTTAAAAATGTTACCTTATTTGTACATCTTTGCTATGCAAGTGTTTTCCATTTATGTAGAAAAATAAAGTATTAGGAAAAAATATAAGAAATCCAAATTTGTTTTCCATAATGAGTCTTTTACAATAAAACTTGGAATTTCTGATATTTGAGTATGTATACAGCACTGTTAGTACTTGAATGGTTTGCGTTTTTAGTCCTCTTCATTACTGCATTAAGTTATGTTGCTGAGAACAACAGTATGTTCATGTACTTGTGGAAAAAAGGATGAAGAGCTTCAAATCAGAGCGAAAAACCCTGTGAGAACAGCTATTGCATTTTTGCTGGTTTTGTCTTAAAATATGTATTTCGGATTACATTTTTCACTAGAGTAATTCAGCATCAGTAAATTAGCTATTTGTCTTATCTCTGGGAGTATAGAGAAAATGCCAGCTATCACCTGTATCCTTAATCTGGTATAAATGGCTAACTTACTGATGCTGAATTACTCTAGTGAAAAATGTAAGTGGCTGAGACCTTCGGCCACCTACTTCTCACACAAGCAGGAGTTTCCCATCAGTAGCCTTACAAGGTCATCTCTTTATAATTCTTCCTCATGTTGTGAACATAATTTTGCTCTTAATGCTAATGTTGAATCTTAAAAAGATTGTCTTCATCTTTTGTTACAAGAGTGTTAAGTAGAGTAATAAAATCTAGCGATGTGGTCATTGTTATATACTAAAGCATAAGTTGGACAACTCCATCCAGAAATGAAATTGGAAGCATTACCAAAGATGATGTTTTGTAAGTTAATATGGGTTTAATTATGTTTTATAAGCACTGATGAGAAAGAAGTGTACTTGTTACATACCATTTCATCCCGTTTAAGCACTGCACGTTCTTCTGTTTACTATACACCTTTCACAAGAAGCTGTCTAAAGACAAAAGTTTGAAATTAATTGTTGGTTTAAGTTATTGTTATGATTTAGTCTGTGTTTTGCCTTTAGAAAAGAGTTGTTCAGAGAATCCCTAGAATTCATAAGGGCAATACTGGGAAGCCTTTTGATGCAAGGATGGTCTCAGGACACTGTAATAATACAGTTTGCTCCTTTCCTTGCTTACCAACCTTGTATAAAGAAGAGGATCCGTTAAACTATTCCTTAATCTACTTGCTGGTCCTTTTGAATTGTGGCCCAGTGGGGGTAATTCCTGTACTTTCTGTCAACAAAGAACAAATTTTTTTTTAAATTTGATTTTATGAAGTGATGATATTTTTCTTATTTCATTTTCCTTTTGCTGCTGAAAAGCCTAGGTACATCAGCTGCTGCTTGGGAAATACCCCTGTATACATTCTACATTGTAAGGCTTGCACCAAGAGGTATAAAATCCTCAGTTAGATAACGTGTAGCTTTATAATGGGGATAAAAATCCACTGGGGATGAACAGTAAATCCAGTCTGTTTTTGACTTTTTATAGCTTGATAAGTAAGTCAGTTTTTTAATTCTCTGTTCACAAAATATTCTCAATGTATTAGGATTTATATAATGCTCCTACTTCACAAGTGCGCTACCTTTGCCAGAAGCTTGCCTTGTATTGGCTAGTATGTGACAGAGAACCAGGGATACAAAAAGAGTTCTTCGCACTTCAGATGTCCACACTGTAGACAAATAAGGGAGTAACTTTAGGTGTCATTTAACAGAAAGAAAGAAATATTTCTCAAGCACTATTAATTTGATTAGTATTAGGAGGAGATTTCTCATTCCTAGGATGCCTACTTCTCTCCAATGACTAGAAAAAGCACCTAGGTATCTTAGAGGTATATCTCTGTATCTTAGAGATCTTTGGTATAAACATTGGGTCAGATGAGTTCCCACTCAGAACATCTGTCATTTTACACTGATGAAAACACAACACTTCATTAATGCTAAATGATAATTTACATAAGTAGAAGCAAATATATATACATTGCCTACATTTTTTGGCATCATCTAAGAAGATCTTTTTCTTCTAATTAAAAATTATATTTAAATGAGTGCTTTTGAATATCAGTTTTGAATAAGATCTGCTTGTTTATGGGAGAGTTGATTTGAGTTGAGCAGAGTCTGCATTTAATGACAAAATAACGTAAGTCTGTAATATTTTAATTCCATGTAAGCCGAGTTTGGTAAAATATTTTCAATATGATTGGAATGCATATTTAAGGAGGAGACTGTTAAATGAAATAAAAATGTTTTAGTGACACAGAAGTACCATTTAGTAAATGATTCAATGTACTTAGGGAACTAAACTAAGATCCAAGCTGTTATTCAGGATATGTAAAGTCTTACAGGCTCCTCACTTTCAAATGTTTATATATTAAGTTAAATACAGTGTGAATGTAAACAAATCAGCAAAATTTATAGGGACTTGCACTTCTGAAAACGTAGAGCCATGTATCAAATATATTCTAATACAGTGGCATATTTAACTTTGAAATTGAAAAGCTATATCAGCAGATTGTGAATTTATTTCTAATCACTTTTCTTTTGTCAATGCTTTTTTTGTGAGAAGGGTGTGTATTTGATTTGGAATACTTCTAAATTAAAAAGTTTCAGTCAAGTGCAACTAATTAAATTCCATGCTACTATCTGATACTTACTGAAGGTAGTAATAATATTGTTCAAGCACTGACTATGAACTGAAACAACATGTATTAGGACAGCTGTTACTCAGATTGATAAGGCTACTGATGTACAGATAATAAGATACCAAAGAGGTCAGGTTTTTAAAGTAAGTTTAGATTGATACATATGTCCAAAAATTTGCAATTTCTTCCATGAACTGTGCAGTTTAAATTTGTGTTCTCTGTAGACAATTTACAGCAACAGCAATTGTAAAAATGTCTCCTGGGTAAGCATGAAATTAGGGTAAAGCCTCATGTATCTCAGTAATCAAATGCTATCTTCCACATGTTGAAATAATAAAGAATAATCAGAACTCTTACTGCAGGAAAAAATGCATAGCTTCTATGAGGCCTTCCTGGCTGTCTAGAATAAACAGGGTATGAATCAAAGGCCGGTGAGGTAATTAGAAGGATTCCCATATACCTTGGCAGATCTGGGTATGGCTTGCTGCCCCTTGACTCTTTAGAATTAACTCTCTATATTAGTTAAGATTTGTTCAGCTATAAGAGGAGAAGAGAAAGTAATAACATACCTTCCTGTGGCTTAGGACTTGCTTTAGTATTTGAATTTTACTGAGCTATTCATCTTTGTAGAGCTATTTTCAAGCCAAGCAAAATGGTAATACTGTGGCAGTGCCAAAAAAGACATTGGTTTTATTGTCAGAATGTGACATGTCCCCATTTTTGGAGAAAGGGAATGGTGAGTGGGTCTTCATCCTCTTCTTCCTTTGGACCTTCCTTGAATTTCTGGTTGGCAGCTGACTAGGTTCTGGGTTGGAAAGGTATGTAGGTATCTAGTTCAAACTTGAAGTTGATGGTTTGTGTTTGATATTGTCTTTTTAATAGAATCCCACATTGCTCCACTTAATCTCTGTAGTCCTGGAATACTGATCCTTATTGAAAACACTGCTCCTTGTTGAAATTTTCCTGACACTTATTGAAAATATCTAGATTGCTTTCTAGGGGAGCCTTAAGGATCTTTTCTGTACCAGAATCTGGAAATGTGGCCCTCTGAAGCCTATGGTACCCAAGGTAGACCAACACAAGTTGGTAGCAGCGTACAACATTGCATAGCTGCACGTAGTGATACTTAGCTTGACTCTAAAGCCTTCGTTAGTAGAGTTTTGTGCCCCGGCTGATAAACCTTACTTTATCAAAATCAGTCTCAGCCAGGCAGATTGCCGCAGTTGCAGTACTGAGATAATAAATCTGTGCTATGTCTGGTCCTGGACCTTGCATACCTGCTTAGGCAGTTGGCTTGCACTGGCCGTCATGCTTTCTTTGATATAGTACTGGTATCTAACAGTTAGCGACCTCCTCATTTGCAGCATGTGGGGCTTTTTTTATAGATTTTGCCTTTAATTCTGGTGAATACATGTTCTTCTAAGCCACTGTTGCTTTCATTAACAATTATATACTATAAAATGACCATTACATAAATTATAACAAAACAATCATTATTTAAAGTGTAACTAACATGTTTTAGCTTCCTGTAAACAGCACTAGCAGATAAAAATATTCTTATCTAGTTTTGTATACAGAGAGCAGAAGGACAGAAAGATTAAGTGATTTGTCCAAGATGACACTGCAGGTCTTTGACAGACCTTTATGTGGGACCAGTTACCCCAGGACCCAGTTAAAATGTCTCCCAGATGAGTCTTCTGTTTAACTGAAAGGCCAGAGAAAAGCTAACCAATTTGAAATCTCTTCTTTTAACCAGATATAAAACTAAGGTACAGCTCACTATTCCTTTACAGCAGATGAACTTTGAAACAGGCAATAACCTAATATTCAAAATCAGAAAGCTGTACAAGAGAACACTGATTATTAAACTTATGTTTATAGTAGAAGTGTGTGATTATGATACAATAAGAGGAAACCTATAGAGTAAATAATGGTCTCTAAAAGTGTGGTTTCATACGATCAATGTGACATTTTCTGTTGTTTGTAATAACTCTATTTTCCTCTGTTTTTGTGTGTTGCAAAAGAATAAATTTACTCACATTCCAGAGTATAGTATATGTAGTATATAGTATGTATGCATACAATCCATATGTTTCAGTAAAATGGATTACAAAGTAATAACTAAAGGATTAAAAACATTGTGGTGACTCTAAATTGTGAATAAAATAAAGATCTAGAAAGTAGAAGTTATAAAAACTGTGCATTTACTGCACTGATTAAGTTGCAAATTGAACAATTATTTTAGATTATGAAAAATACAATAGTTTTTTTCAGTGTTGTTTACATAGAAATCATTGTGGTACAATGTCTGTTAAAGAGAAAGATCCTTAAATCCTTAGTAAAAATAAAAATACTCAGCAACAAAACTGCATGAAATGGTCCATGGGAGTTGAATAAAAAGGCTGGTGCTCTCTTATGAAGGAGAAACTGATAAAGTATTAAATATATGTTTACTTTTAATTTTCTTTCTTGATTTTTCCGTTACTGAAAAAGTACAAATCATATTTTCTTTATGTGGTCAGGGCTAGTGAACGAAAAATGTACCTACTTAGGGATTATTCTGACCCCTTCCCTCACACACCCATAAATGACCACGCAGGGTTTTGTAGATTTAGCATCATTTTAGTCAGATATACTTCCTGATAATTGTTTGATATACAGTGCTCATTTTCTCACTTCTTTTCATTCGTTTAAAGGTTTCTAATGTGGATTTTGTTAATCTGTTGCCTAACAATAAATTGTCTTAAAGAAGGGGCAGCTGATCCCATGGATAAAAGCTTGTTGGTTTTATTAACAGCTGGATACTTCAGCCGCTTTGGATGAACGCTGCCTTAATTCTCAAGCCATTTTGCTGAAACGAATAGGCTCTCCTCCTGAAAGACGATGACAAATATGTTAGAAGGCAGACCTTGGCTCGGCCTGATAAGATGAAAACATATAATTTGTTTTATACTTATTGCTCCAATTCTCCAAATGTTTTGTGAAATAGCAATAAACCATACATCTTTTAGCAGATTTTACTGGTGCGCATATATGCTTTGCATGTAAATTCCCGCAAGTAGCTGCTGGTGGCGGGCAGTAAAATGGCTCTTATGGCCCCTCTTTTTCCACATGGGAAAGAGTTGCAGAATTAAGCTAGAGGAAACGTGCACATGCACTGGCAGGAGAGTGTCATCTGTCCCAATTATCTCCCACTTCTCCGGAGAGCCTGTGGTGTGGGGCTGCGGGCGCCAGGCCGGCGAGGTGCTGGCGCGAGGAAAAGGCTAGCGTTGCTTCCCTTCGGAGCAGCGCTGGTGTGTGAGCTTGGGCGGGGGACGGCTTGCTTTCCTCCCACGATCGCGCATGGGAAGGAGAGCTGCAGTATTCTTGACCCTGAGTAACAGGGGAAGAGAAGCCAGTCGGGTTGATGCAAATCTCCAAAGGGACTAGAAAATGGGCTTTAAGGCCTGGGGAGCAGCGCGTCTCCACCTAGCCTCTACCCCTGCAGAAGCCTCTAGTTTTGTGGCACTTTTGAAGACACGCGCACTTCTTTTTTGATATTGACTTAGCCTATATTGTACAAGTCTAGGCCTTCAGAAGGTTTTACGCCTTTTCCTGAAATTGCTCCGCTCCCGCATGCCAAAACCAGAGTGCCTGTAATTTACACCACTAATGTCTAAAAACCTGTCAGCGGGCCTCACGCCACGGGACTCCAGTCTCACCCCCAGCTGCCACTAAATTCGGGGAGCAGTTTTGCTGCAAATCCCCCATCTTTCTTCTTAGAAGAGAGGAAATGCACCTGGAATAGAAAAGCGTGTGGTTTATATTTGATATTGTCTTTAACAGTTTCGCTATTCTCAGACAAAGTCCTGTTTAAAGACAACATATCACAGTAATTAACAGGTGAGAGACGGCACAATTTATGTGCAGCTCCTGCTTAGTTTGTAAACATGTGGGGTAATATTGTGTTGAATAATAAACTTGGTACTGGTTTTATTTTTTTAAATTATGAGTTGAACATTTGTGATGACAGTGCTCTTGGTGTTTATCAGCAGAAAACCTGCTTTGATGCATCCAAGCCAGACATAAGGTTGGAGGGTTCACAGGATTATAAATGGGATAAAAACATTAAGCACTGCATTCTAAATTCAGAAATATTGTGTTATTGGTACCTATTAATTGGTATCCTAGAATTTGTTGTTCCAGCTAATTTGCAGTAGAAGCTGCTTTTCATAAACAAATATTCATATTGCAGCTCGCAAGCCTGTCAGGCAGCCGAGATCATTAAATCCTGGAAATGTAAGGCTAGAATTGACTTGAAGAGATCATCTAATTCATCACCTATCCTAAAGCAGGATCGAGTAGGACCATATGTGACAGATGTTGGTGTATGTTCTGTTCTTAAAGTCAGAAAGCTTTTCCTGAGATCAGACATAAGTCTTCTTTACTGCAAATTAAGGTAATCTCTTAGCCCCTGTGGCCACAAGGAACTATTGATCACTGTGCCTCCTCTGCCAGCTTCGGTGTACCCAAGTTTCTCTCCCCTTACTCCTTCCCACTGCCACTTCCTCTCCGCTGCACCTCCAGGACTCCGTCCAACTTTTCTTCATTAAGATAACATTTTGGGGTCTTTTAGGATCTTGCTTTGGGCTCTCTGATTTGTCTATATTCAAATTGACCCAAAATATTGACAGTGTTCCAGCTGCGAGGTAGAACAGGGTCAGTACTTTCTGTCTCGTGTATGATATTCATGTTAACAAGTTTGAAGCAATACTAATCTTTTCCTGCAGCAGTACCATATGCATTAGTGCATATTAATGCATATGCATTAGTGATTACTCACGTATGTATAGGGATCCACTATAAACTCCCAGACCCTTTCTGACATACCACTGACTATCCAGGCTGTTTTCCTTTGGGTTTCATATTTGACTCCCCTTTTTAATAGCATATGTAGCACTTCTATAGTGTAGATTTATTATTATCTTATTTCTGTGGATTTCTTTGGCTTTCCAGCATCACCTAGAATTATGTTTATCTTCACAATTGTTTAAAACCTCTCCCAGAGTAATACCATGCATAAGAACCCTTGTAAGCATAATCTCTTCTGTAGTGTAATGCAAATATTGTATGAAACTGGGCCCAGGACAGACTTCTGTAGGATTACATTTGCAGTGTCCCACAGGTTGTTAAAGAAATGTCAGCAGCTTTTTGAGTGTTGTTTTTCAACGGGTTTTGCCCTACCTGGGGCTCAACCCACATGCCCTATGTAGATGTAAAATTCATTTGAGGTGTTTTCCCCCCTGACCCCCAGCTGCTTCATGTCCATCAGGATGGGGAGCTCCCAGAAGGTCTGTGTCCTACCTATGGGCCTCGTGTCAGGAGACTTACCATCTGGATACACATCTCCATTATTCCCTGCGGCTTTCAGGTGTCATCATAGCCTATTCTACCTTATGTCCTATTCTACCTTTTGCTTGTGACACTATTTCAAAAACAGATTTCTGGTGTTATCAGACTTTTGACTTCTCACAGTGTCAAAATATACGTAAATACATAAAATATTCCTGTAGGCTCTTACAGGACCAGACCTAATTAAAGCCTTCCTTATTGGTTTGGGAAACACTCAAGAAATGAGCATATTTTCTTAAGTCCCCCAGAAGTGGATAGAGAAAGAAGCTTTCCCTCCTGTATGCCTTTTATTAACACCCATCAGTCAAGATTTTCCAAAGACACCGTTCTATTAATCTTTTAGAGTTATTTTCATCCAAAATGAAAAAGATTTGGTCTAGCAAGTGAAATACCTATTTTATTTTAATCTCAGCTATAAAGTGAAATCAGTATGCCCAAAACATGACAGTAACCTAACCTGAATATAATTAACAAGCAACGTTAGTATGTACACAGATGTCACACATATATGAAGGATTGGAATCATTGATATTCTTGTAGAAAATTCTCTTCTTCTGATCTTAATCTGTCTTTACCTTTATGTGCATCAAGTGCACATAAAGTCAAGATCAAGTGCATTCAAAAGAGATCCTTTCAAACTACATATAAGTCCTGTGTAAACACAGTCATCAAAGCTGATTGGGACAATTTTAGAAATAAAGCTGAGTGGGTCAGTTCTTGCTCTGAGAGAGGTGTAACTTCAATAAATGAGAACATTTATATTTGGCTTCTGGGAAGAGTCATTTGATTTGGTTGAGGCAGTTGTTGCTGATCTGACAGTTTCATATTTTAATATAAATTGAAACATTTCCAGTAATGGTATATATGTTGATATTAAACCTTTCACCAGAGGTAGTAGTCATATTGATATAAATACATTGCACAAGGATAGCAACACTTGGAAGTAGCCTATTTTATATTAATCAAAAATGGGTAGCTAGAAATAAGCAGAAAGCCCTTCTTGAGGATCATTTTACAAAATTATTTGAAATAATGGGAATCATTTGAACCCATTTTATCAATACGCTTCCAGAATATACACATTTATTTTAGTTTCCTTTGAAGATGATTGGCACAGGAATTTAGTCTTTATTATTGCATTGGCCTTATGCAGCAGAATAAAGCTTAAAAGTCTAAAAAAGCAAAAATTAGTTTGCTTACATCTTTATGTTTTCTCTTGCATTTTTGGGGTTGATAGTCATTGGTTAACCTCTGGTTTGTTTACTTCCTTCTCACTTGGCAATGTATATAAATCATATCTGGGATTAGAGAAACTATAGATTCTATAACTATAGATTGGATAGATACTGCTGAGACTTAGAAGTTGGATATGGATCCTTTTAAACATTTAAATAAATTCATATTATTGAAGCTGAGAAATCTTTGAGAAACTTTAGGATTTGCTATTTGTCTACAGAAATTTTTAACTTTCCAAATAATTTTCTTTCCCAGTTAAGAGTAAAACCTGGGTAAATTAAAAAACACAACAACAAAAAAACCTAAGTCCAAGAAAGAGCAGAACATCTGAAGGAAGTGTTTGCTACTTAGTATGTTTTAAACGATGACTGAATTTTGTTTGCAGATCTTTATAGTTTCTGCTGAAAAATGAATGTTTACAGTCATTTTGAAGCCTCTGTACAAATACATCAACACATCTAGGGTTGTAGTAAATTACTGAATTCTGAGGCCTTCTCTATAACATTCTGGGGAAGCCTTCATGAAAAAGAAAACAAAAAGAGGGAGAACAAATGTAGTTCAAAGAAGACCTTTTAGCCACAGTGGCAGACTCGAATCCTGATTTGAGCTTTGTGAATTGCGGTTGAAAAGTGTGCTTTATGATTGATGAAAATGGATTAATGCTGCTGTACCTAGAGGTATCCAAAAATCAGTCATGTTGTCTGTGGAGATATTGGACTGCACAGACAGACAATTGCTACAGGCAGCTGGGTAGATAGCCTTTGGGATGTGCTTTATTCTGATGGAGTTAAGCTGCCTCACAGGCTGTCTTGAAGTTGTTCGTTTTTTTCTCCCAGTCATTTATACTTTGACTTGCATTATTTATTTATTTATTTATTTATTTCCAGTGGACAGCAAAATCCTTGCAAAATATCTAAAGCTGTAAATAGATGAGGAAAAGAGTTAGCTCACATAATGCTTCCTAAAAAGAAAGAAAAAAAAAATCTCTATCATGGCCTTATAGAGCCCTTATTCTGGCAGTAGTTCCAAAATGAGTATTCAGTTTCACATGGAAAATAAAGCAGTCTTTTTGTAGCAAAAATACTTATGCATTTTAGGTATGGGTGCCTCAGCTATATGTTTTCATATGAGAGTATGCCCTCAAGATTATTTTTTTAACAAAGATATTTCAACTATGAAGTCTGCTTTCTGGTCTTTTAGTGTTGGTTTAGATTTCAGATGAAAGTTGAAGAAAAAAGTTTCTGTTGGCTGTAACAAGAACATGTCCGTGATGAATCTTTTAAGATATTAGCCTCTGGCAGGTAATGCAGTTGCCTGGAGGAAATTCTAAAAGCTTTTTAAAGTGCAGAATTATCAGTAGATGGCTTGCAGGATCCAAATTTCCCTTTTAAGCCTGACTCAGAAATGTACAATGTTCAGTCATTATGCACCAGAATATGTGTTAGCTTACCTTTAAAGTAAAGAAGTTATTTGGAATGAGTTAAGCAAAAAATTCAAACCGACAGCTAGGAACTTTGTAGAAGTGTTTGAAATACAGAGGTAAATCCAGAAGAATGAAGAAAGAGAGATCTTCTCATAGTACAAACAAACTTGAGTAGTTTGAAACTAAGTTTTCTACAGTGAGTTACAAATAATTGTAACAAAAATATCAAGAGTATTAAATTTTAAAACCATTACCAATACATTGGAAATTATGAGTTGATGAAAGTGACCTCCCTGTCTGTGGAGGATGAGGATTTTTCCTCAACAACTATCAGAATCGTTCAAAGCATGGATTTGCAGCTAATGGCAAACATCTGCTAGGTAAGCAACACAGCAAGACATGGAAATGTTTGGAATAAAACAAGTCAGGCAACCTAGTGCTGTAGGACATGGAAGAGACTAAGGTATTCTGCACCTTTATTGGCCTGGATCTTTACTGGCAAGGCTCGATCTCGGGTCTCCCAGGTCTCCAGGTATAGGAGCAAAGCCTTAGGAAGAAAGGTAGTATCCACAATAGATAAGGATCAAGTTAAGGACTACTTAGGCAAGCTGGACAGGCACAAATCCATGGAAGGGAGCTGGCTGCAGGCAGAGGCTGGAACTGGTACTGTTCACCATCTTCATCAATAGCTGGATGATGGAATGGAGTTTGGAGGTGACACTGAAGTGGCGGGAAGGCAGCTAACATAGTGGAGGGCAGCACAGCCAGAGCGGTTGCAGGTGCAATGGGAATGGGCCCACAGGAACATCATGCGGTTAAAGACAAAGTCCTGCAGCTGCATCAGAGTAACCCCATGCAGTAATACAGGCAGGACTCACTGCTGTGTTGCAGCTCTGCAGAAAAGGACCTGGGGTCTGGGTCAATAACAAGCTGTGCATGAATCTGCAGTGCATCTTTGCGACGCTGAAGGCTAAGTGCCTACTGGGCGACATTAGAAAGTGCATAGGCAGCAGGTGAAAGGGACTGATTATTCCCTCTGCTTGATATCCGTGGAACCACATCTGGAAAACTCTGTCCAATTTTGGGCCTCACAGTCAGAAATGCTGACAAACTGGAGAGTGTCCAGTGGAGGGCCACCAAGATTGTTAGGAGGCTAGAGAAGGTTGTATGAAGAGAGGCTGAGAGAAATGGTTTGTTCATCCTGGAGAAAAGGAGGAGGCTGAGGTGGATCTAATTGCAGTTTGCCGCTGCATCAAGGATGTTACAGAGAAAATGAAGTCAGGCTGTTCTCAGAAGTGCATAGTGAAAGGACAAGAGGCAACTGTCACAAATTGCGACACAGAGTATTTCAATTCAATATAAGGAAAAAATTATTCAGAATGAAGGTAGTTTATCATGAGAGATGGCTGCCCAGCGAGGTGTTGGAATCTACTTCCTTGGAGATTTTCAAAAGTCCACTAGTGTGAAGCCCTGAGCAATCTGATCTAACTTTGAAATTAACCTTGCCTTGAGCAGAAGGTTGGACTAAATCCCCTTCAGAGGGCTTGTCCGACCTAAATTGCTCTGTGATTCTGTGAAGGTAGCTAGCAGGAAGTCAGTAAAAAAAAGGCAGTTGAAAATATAAAGAGGGTTTTACTCTAACCTTTAACCTGCTTAGTGAGGACATAAAATGATTTACCACATGTAGGAAAAGAAAGTGAAGTTCATAATAAAACCAATAAATTATAAGAACAAACTAGTAGGACTGGTGAGTAAGATCTCACTGCAAATAAATCTAAGGGAAGAACATTTATAAGCATTGGCAGTTCCCTCTAGAAATTATATTAAAGGGAGAAGCACAAACCATCTCAATACTAGGAAGTAGCCCCCTTACTCAAGCCCCCCTCGAGTTCTTCATCGGCCTCAGACCCAGGAAAAAAATCCTACAGAAAGTGGAAAGCAGGTCAGGTTACCAAAAAAGCATTAAAAAAGTAGCACCAGTGTGAAGGGATGACAAAATTGGAACGGCCAAAACACAAAATTATGTATGGTGTAAAAAAAGACATAAAAGGAAACTATTGTATGTATAGAAAAAAGCCATTTTATAAACACATTAATAATAAAAGCAAGATCAAGAAAAGTGTTGGTATGCTACCAAATAGGGAAGGAAAGAAATTGAAAGATGATACTAAAACTGCAAAAATGCTTAATGTCTTTTCCAGTTTTCCTTAATAAGGCCTACTGTGATTAGTTAACACAACCAATATGCGTCAGAAAGGGCTAAGATCTCAGATTGGAATGATAAAAGAACTTCTGAGAGAGCACAGGGAGAAATTAGATATTTTTAAATGAGCTGTGTTTAATGAAGTTTATTTTACAGTATTTAAATAACTAGATGAAGCATTCTCAAGATCTGTTAGCAATTCTCTTTTGTGGAGAATGGAGGAAGTTTCAGAAAACTCAGAAAGAGCTGACTCAGTGCCTGTCTTTATGAAGGAGAGGAAGGAAGAGCTGGGGAATTATAGACCATCAGCATAATTTCAATTTCTTAGGAAAAAAAAAAAAAAGAACCCCTGGAACAAATAATCAAATCAAATGAACTGTAAGCACCTGCAGAATAGCAGAGAGATGAGAAATAGCCAAAATGAATTTGTCAAAGAGAAATTGTGTAATACCAGTCTCATATCCCTTTTTGACAGGATAACAGTTCTTGAGAAGAGGGTGAACCAGGAGATGTCATGTGTCTTGACAAGTAAAGCTTCTGACATTATTTCACATGACATTTTCATAAGAAAGCATGGACTAAATTAAACTACTATTATGTGAGTGCATAATTAGTTGGGAAACTGTGGAGAGTGTATTGTTCCCTGTCAAGGTGTAATGTGTTCTGTAGGAATCTGTCCTGGACCTTGTACTAATGAACATTTTCAGTAATGACATGGCCAATGGCCAGTCTAATTAAATTGCAGCCACACTAGGGTGGGAAGGGAGGAAGAGCTAAATTAGCAGGCAGGATTAGAACTCTTAAATTGATGAGTGAAAAAGCAAACAAAATGCAATTCTGTGATGACAAAGGCAAGTTCTTATTTTAGGTGAAAATAATTCCGTATACCATAATAATACCATACCAATACTATAATAATTCTGTAAGGAGAAAAATGATTAGATGAATGAATTAAACTCTGGATGCCTGTTTTGGTCCTTTACAGTCATTCATATTATTTCCATGATTGCAATGGTAATTCTTGATCTCTTTTTTTTTTTTTTTGAAAAGTGTTTCAGCTAATGTAAACAGGGTACTTTTAAAGTACGTGCTTTATTATGAAAATAAATATGTGCAAATTTCATACAGGAGTTCCAATATCCTAAACTTTGACCTCTTTATCAAGTCATTGTTAGTAAGAAAGGTAGAGCTTATACTTCTGAACTTTAGGAAAATATATTTTGTCTCTTTCCAAATCTTAGAATCCAGTAAATCTTCCTTCTGCATTCATAACTTCTTGATTTCCAAAAAATAATGTTTTACATGCTGCTCTGGAACAATGGTTCCCAGTTTGTAGTCCATAGTCGAAAGTTTAGACTACAATGTCGAAGTAATATTTTTGGTAATGAATCCACAAAATCATACAGCTTTTATGATGTTATATAGGTGTACTTATTGTAAACTTTATTATTTGTATTTTTATTAACATTGCCTTAATTTTTCCATTTCTACACAGATTTTTTTTTGACATTTCCTTTTTCTAATTTTTGTATTATAACCATCTTCACCATAGGTTAACAAAGTATATTGCCAAAGGATCTCCTATATAAAAGGAAAAAAGAGAGTAAAAATTGCATATTAAATTTATCTGGACTGAAGAAGTTGCATCAAATAAAATGATAGATTTTACTGGTGCTCTTAAGTGTTATTAAAGCTAAGCTTATCTGTTTCTAAAGAACTGGCTTTTCATACCGAGCAGTCTGAGCTCTTTCCTTGTGTCAGTCACTTACTCTGCTCCAAAATAGGAAGGAGCTAATGATAAATTTAGAAAAGAGTCTTTGGTTCATATTTTTAATTAAATAACACTGTGTTCTTTAGGAGAAAAAAAAAAAGACACTCAGATTCTAAAAGCTTTATTTCAGATGCAGCATTTGGCTCTAAATGCTCCAGATTCAAAGCTGAAAAAAGCTGAATAGAGAATTTTCATTTTATATTCCAGAGCATATGTACACTCAGATAGTTTGACATTTGTAAAGCTTTGAACAGGATACATAGTGGTCAGGAAGGTCAGGTTCACATTTAACTCAATAAGATTTTTTCCAGATTAATGACATCCAGGTTAGACTCTGGGGCCTCTATTTACCTCACCTAATTAATTTAGACATCTAGGTATCACCTCATTCCAGCTAGACTGGGTCATTGTCGCTAGCATTTCCTTAAAGGATTGGGCTTCAGCTACTTCATCTGGATGAGATCCAGTTCCTAATACAGTAACTCTTCAGTCAGCACTATTCATATATCATGTATTGTATACTTTGTTTTATAGATTATTTCACTATATCACATTGCATACAAGCTAAAATGAGTCTCAGGTCAATCTGAGATGAGGTTTCAAAGACAGAGCATAGAAACCAGGCAAAAACCACACACATACATATGTAAGAGTAGTAGTAATGCTCTAAAATAACAACTTAATCATTACAAATTCCTTTGGAATTTGTGTTAATAACATTAATCATGAGATACTCATTTGGGATTAATGTAGATGAAGTACTTAAAGGATTTCAGTGTTAATTGACCATTATTTTGAAATGCTATTGTGTGAATTTTGAACTTAGGAGCTTCACACACCGAAGAGGAATCATTTGTAAGGCATCTAAAACTACAAAAGTGCATTCTGTATAAGCATATGGAAATGTGATTTGGGTCTAGGGATGGTTCGGCATCCTGATTGCACAAACTGAAACTGCATGTAGCATCTTTTGTGGTTTGCTTTGGGACTTCATTGCGGTTGCTGAATGAAGTAGTTTAAACCTATTTAAATTAGTGAGTATCCATGCATAAAAAGTTGGAGCATTAGAACTACATTCCTCAGATTTTGGTTAAATTATCAAATACTGCCTTTTGGACTTTGCTTCTTTTTTAATAACTTTATCTTGAAACTGAGTTGCATAACTTCAGTATAGTTTTGAACCATCAAATCTGTGGTTTTGGTTCAGGACCAGCTTCTTTCATATTGAGTATCTGTCACTGGGCAGTAGATTCAAGTTGTTTCAAAGTCAAATGGAACAACTGTGGTAGTAGCTGCAACTCATTATATTTATTACATTTTTGTATTAAATTTGTATTTTTGTTTTTATATTATGTAATTATTATATTTATAGTTGCAGACTAGTTTCATATCTACCTCCTTGTTTTTATTATCTCTTTCTTAAAACTTTCTGAAATTGCCATCTTTTGGCCTGCCCAAATTTATGTGTTTTCAAATGTGTTTTCAAATTTTGTTTTCAAATGTGTTTTCAAATTTTGTTTTGGGAAGTCTTCAGTGAAATTTGAGGTCTTCCTGTGAAGTGGAACCTTCCACTCAGAGATTATCATTCGTCTTCCTGTCTTTTACAGTCTCTACGGAATTGAGAAATGTATACTTTCTTTTGAATTCCAACCATTTTTAAAAGAATGGGTAAAGATTGGTCTACGTTCTGAAGCAGAATACGGAATAAAGATAGCTAACCTGAGGCTGACTTGCATCTACCATGTGTTAACACGCAGGACTCTGTAGAGGTACTAGCTTGTGTCCCAAAATGTCTGTTAACTAAAACAGTTAAAATAGTTGCCCCTTCCAACAGAGATACTGGAAAGAGGTATGAATTTACAAGTACTGGCATTGCTGAGAAAAACAAAAAGATTCACATCTAAAATTCATGTCTGGCAAGAGATTAAAGGGATTGCTGGAGGGTGAAAGAGAGAGCAAACAGAAGATTATGCGTTATCTGTTTGCATGGTCTGAAAGGAGATCTACAATTGTGTATGTGTGAGCAGGGATATGGATGGAATGCTATGTTTTGGGGCTGAAGTAATAGAATCTTGTTTTTTTTAAGTTAAAAAGGCAGAAAGCAGACTAAAAAACATAATGCATTAGCATTATTTTGTTTTACAGTCTCTTAGATTTAATCATATTCTGTGTGATTAACAACTGAGAAGAAACCTGAGCAAAATTCAGCACTTGCCACCTTATAACTAAAAACAAAATAAGAAGCTGAAGATTATACAATTACAGGCATACCTCGTTTTATTGCACTTTGCTTTATTGCGCTTCACAGATACTGCGTTTTTTACAAATTGAAGGTTTGTGGCAACCCTGCGTCAAGCAAGTCTATCAGTCAGCACCATTTTTCCAACGGCATGTGCTCACTTCGTGTCTCTGTGTCACATTTTGGTAATTCTCGCAATATTGCAAACTTTTTCATTATTATTATATCTGTTATGGTGATCTGTGATCAGTGATCTTTGATATTACTGTTGTAATTGTTTTGGGGCACCATGAACCATGCCCATATAAGACGGCGAACTTAATCGATCAATGTTGTGTGTGTTCTGACTGCTCCACCGACCGGCTGGTCCCCCGTCTCTCTCCCTCTCCTCGGGCCTCCCTATTCTGAGACACAACAATATTGAAATTAGGGTAATTAATAACCCTACAATGGCCTCTAAGTGTTCAAGTGAAAGGAAGAGTCGCACGTCTCTCACTTGAAATCAAAAGCTAGAAATGATGATAGTGAGGAAGGCATGTTGAAAGCCGAGACAGGCCGAAAGCTCGGCCTCTTGTGCCAAGCAGTTAACCAAGTTGTGAATGCAAAGGAAAAGTTCTTGAAGGAAATTCAAAGTGCTGCTTCAGTGAACACAGGAATGATAAGAAAGCAAAACAGCCTTCTTGCTGATATGGAGAAAGTTTTAGTGGTCTGGACAGAAGATCCAACCAGCCACAACATTCCCTTAAGCCAAAGCCTAATCCAGAGCAAGGCCCTAGCTCTCTTCAATTCAGTGAAGGCTGAGAGAGGTGAGGAAGCTGCAGAAGAAAAGTCTGAAGCTAGCAGAGGTTGGTTCATGAGGTTTAAGGAAAGAAGCCGTCTCCATAGTGCAAGGTGAAGCAGCAAGTGCTGATGTAGAAGCTGCAGCAAGTTATGCAGAAGATCTAGATAAGAGAATTGATGAAGGTGACTACACTAAACAACAGATTTTCAATGTAGACGAAACAGCCTTATGCTGGAAGAAGATGCCATCTAGGACTTTCATAGCTAGAGAGGAGAAGTCAATGCCTGGCTTCAAAGCTTCAAAGGACAGGCTGACAGCAAGGGAACTAGAACTGACAGCAAGAGAACTAGAATTAGAAGTGGAGCCTGAGGATGTGACTGAATTGCTGCAATCTCATGATAAAACTTTAATGGATGAGGAGTTGCTTCTTAGGGATGAGCAAAGAAAGTGGTTTCTTGAGATGCGTGGTGAAGATGCTGTGCACATTGTTGAAATGACAACAAAGGATTTAGAATATTACACAAACTTAGTTGATAAAGCAGCGGCAGGGTTTGAGAGGGTTGACTCCAATTTTGAAAGAAGTTCTATTGTGGGTAAAATGCTCTCAAACAGCATCACATGCTACAGAGAAATCCTTCGTGAAAGGAAGAGTCAGTTGATGTGGCAAAATTCACTGCTGTCTTATCTTAAGAAATTGCCACAGACACCCCAACCTTCAGCAACCACCACCCTGATCAGTCAGCAGCCCTCAACATCGAGGCAAGACCCTCCATCAGCAAAAAGATTATGACTTGCTGAAGGCTCAGGTGATGGTTAGCAATTTTTATCAATAAAGTCTTTTTTAATTAAGGTATGTACCTTGGGTTTTTAGACATAATGCTATTGCACTTAATAGACTACAGTATAGTGTAAACATAACTTTTATATGCACTGGGAAACCAAAAAATTTGTGTGACTCGCTTTATTGCAATAATTGCTTTATTGTAATGGTCTGGAACTGAACCCACAATATCTCCGAGGTGTGCTTGTACTCAAGTTTTTCTCAGTTGTCAAAGTCCATAGGCAGAGCAGACTGAGCTGGAAATGTTTAATATGCCATCTTTACTAATTTAATAATATTTTGGCTTGCTAGAAAAGGGATCCCAGTGATGTTGCTTGGAAGAGAGTACTTAAAAGGAAGCATTCATATGCTGTAACTTTAAAATTACATGGAATGGGCTTGTCTTGTGAGAAGCAAAGTTAAAAAAAAAGCCTTTTCTTGATTAGACTGCATTTCATAAAGAACAACTTTTTACTGTCTACTCTTTATAAAGAACAACTTTTTTACTGTCTACTCATTTGAGTTAATTTATAAATATTCTTTGTAATGAATTGAATTTGAAACTTAAAGATGAAGTAATCAAAATGAAGCAATCCAGTATGCATATGTAATACACGTTCTGATAACTTAAGGCAGAATTTTTATAAGTTTCTAAGCAAACTTTAAGGGTGTTGTGAGTCACATAGGCTGGGAGTCACATTTGTCCTACCCTAGGTATTTGAGAGTTAGACATTTGACCCTAGCTTCTTTTTTTCCTCAATGGACAAAAAGTATATATATAAATTTATTGAAGGGTGACTAACTCAAGTTTAGATGTTTTCGACACCTCATTTGGGGCAGATATGGTATCAAAAAAAGGTTTTCTTCTGTTGAAGTAGGAGACTTTGAATGCTGAGCAATGCCTTGATTATTCACTAGAGGACGAAAATATTATTTAGGAAAGCAGAGAGCATTATTTATTGTTTTGCAGAAACCCTACTTTATTCATTTTGCTAAACTCCTTCTTTACCGTAACGCAGAGCAGTAAATGTTGCTGGTTAGACTCTATGAAGAAATGAAGCGGTAAATTGCATTATGTTTTGTATTATCTCTGTCTACTACTAAACAATGCTGCTTCAAATTGAGCTCATATGTACAACAGCTTTTGCTAGAAAAAACATCAGTTTTGATAAACTCATTCTGTAAATAGCAAGTCTTTTCCCTGACTTAATATCAGGTTACAGGGGCAGAGGATGAAAATCTTTGTTTCTTCCGCGTTCTTTGAATTTGCTGCACAGGATGGGAACGCCCAAGTTCACCAATTTTTGCAAGCTGAAAGGCAGTTGGTCTAGTCTAGCGACCAGGGAGGTCCTGCTCCTGCCTGGGAACAGGAAGGGAGGATGGTGTGGTCCAGCCGAACTGGGCTGACCACACTGAGTTGTGGCACCCCGTGGATGCAGTGTTTCATACGGGCCCCTCCAGAGCCCATATATATTTTGGCTAGCACATGCTCTGTGCTACACAGGCTGTAGCTATGGTCACGTGTCTGGAAAGGGGCTATAGCCCATGATCCTCAGCTACAGCAAAAGAGATACCTGACTCTAAAGGTCAAACCAGCTGAACTGAGAGAAGGAATTTAAAATGCATAGTTGGTGAATATTAAGTTACTATATACATATTTTGGTAAATTAAGTGGTCTGTCTTCACAAGAAGCTGTTCTACGTCTGTGTGGTAGCACGCACACAACGTGCATTTAATACCTATTAAGGCTACACCTTTGGTCTATTAGCTTCATGTCCCATCTGGAACACATTTATTTGTGCTGTAAAGAAACAAGATAGAATATCAGACTACTGAATAATTTCTCCAATCCCTGCAAAGGTGAAAGCAACTGTAAGACCATCCTGTGGAGTTATTCCTTTATCTATCTCTGAACAAGTCAGTCTCTTCTGGAGTTAAACTACAGTGGTCACAATGATGGCAGCAAAACTTGAAAAGGATCATGTAGTTGTCTAAGCAAATAAGTAAACAGAAGTAGGAAGAATGAAATTCCTGACTGGGATATACTGTTTAATGCACACTCTGTGCACAGAGAGTCTCAAGTTAGAACTGACTGATTCCAGTGATCACAGAGTTTCTTATTCATCACTACCACCCATTTAAAGATTATTACAGTTGAAATTAAAAACACTTTTGGGAGCAGAGAGGGATGAGTGAAACTGAAAACCCATATGTTTTTACTTTCCCCTGCCATGAGTGTCACTTTTTAGTGCCCCCCATGCTCTTTTTCTTCCATTAAATGAATCATTTCTAAAAATTTGCTACTTCTTTCACCTCTAAAAATGAAGATGCAGTGCTCTGTGTCTTTCAGCCCACATAAAAGTACATTGAAAGCTTTTTATAGACAAAATCCTCTTCAGCCTGTGGGAGTAGAGGAAGATGAGTATGAGATGAAAATAAAAGGTCTGTGTCATTGGTCTTCTAAGAATTTGAAGGAAACTTATTTTCAGCTGTCTTTTTGCATTGTGTTTCATTTCCAGGACTTCTTTATGCGTGGTTTAGAAAATTCTCTGCTTTAACTGTAAGGACTTTGAAGCTGACTTACTTCCTTATTGTTGGCAAATAGTCCAAAAATTCTGAGTAAGGAAGACTTTCTGAGCAAAGAGATTGGCCAGTTGTTATACAGATATTATTAGAAATCAAATACAGGAATTTGGTAATAAAATCCCCATAGCTAAATAGTGCTCAAGAAGTTCCAGTACGTGGGTAAAAAATCTTTACTGATGCAAAATAGTTTAACTATAAAACATCCTTATGCTCTGATAGCTGAAAAAATTCCCATTTTAGTGTAATGGCTTATATTGTTGAAAAACTCTGCTACAGATGATGGAAAAAAAGGAGCAGTAAATGTTTTTTATTATAAAATATGATTAACTTTTCACATGATTGGGCCATATGAAAGAGATGGAAGAGGAAAAGGTAATTTAAAAAATAATTAAAATTGATATTTGCAAAAGGTTTATTACCTTGATTTTTATTAAGGCTTTCTGCTAGCTGCTCTACTCCCTGCTGCTCCAGATCTTTCTTCTAAACATCAATCATAGATTTTAACAGTAATTCGCCTGTCACCAGGAATTTTAATTGTCAGTGTGATCATTTATTAAAAACTAGAGGTTGATCTGCCCTCTGCTGTGCAGCATGTATTTCCATAGATTCAAATTAAAGCAATTGTGCAAGCATGTGTTATACAATAGAAATAACACTGTAGAAAGAAAAGCTGCTGTGTATAGGCAATTGTCTAGTGCTAATAATGCTGAAGGTGTACATTTAAGCTTCATTTAAGTTTATTACTGAGGGCTGTGATACACGCTAACTTGGAGGTACTTCTTTTGTATCACTAGGGATGTTTAAAAAGTCTTTTCACTAAAGGAGTTTGGGACTTCTGCACTGAGATAAAGAGACTTTTAAGAACTGCACCTCAGCATAGCTCTGCTCTAGCTGGCAATGGAGCAGGAGCTTGGTATGGAGCTCCATGTCCCGCTCCCTTGGAGGAACAGGACACTCTGGGTTGAAAATGAAAACACATGGTGCTGTCTGGAAGGCCACATGGCCAAATTTACATAGATCCTGGGCAATATAGAGGTCACTGGCAGATTACCTTCTGGATACAGAAAGTGACCCAAATAGCCAAAAATCATGCTGTGATATTTCAGTGTTCTTTTTTTTTTTTGGGGGGGGGGGGGGTTGTCTTTAATGATAAAGGCTGAAACTGAATTACTTTTGCAGTGAGGAAGAAAAAGAAAACCCTGAAAGAATAGTAAATTAAGAACTACATTTCAGGAATTATGGCTCCTAGTCTTGTTCTTTAATCATGGGAAAATACTGTTTCTTCTTTTTGTATATGCATTAATATTTTAAAATCTAGTTTTGGTACCAGATCTACATACGGAAGGAAGTATAAGCTCGTAGTTGTTGACAACACAGGCCAGACACCTCCTTAACTTTTCTCTAGGCCCTTCATGAGGCACTTAAGGTAGAAATGTAGTTGCCCTAAGATCCCTCTATCATCAGAGGAGAGCTATCTGAATTGCCCTTAGGAAGAGTGTGGGCACGTGTGTATATCTCTCTTCATTGACTCTAAAGGGAACTTCAGGTCATTAAACTTCCAACTTAGATATCTCAGATATCTCAGATTTCAGAACTTTTGGACATGGAAGCCATGTTTGGGCCACTGGACTCTCTGTGGCCCTATATTAAAACCTGGTCTTCTCAGATATTCCCCACCTCTTTTGCCAAAGCAGTTCTCCTGTGTAACGGCATGTAAAATTCAGGGAGTGAGGAAGAAAGAATACAAGAGTAGGTAGGTGGAGAGGAATCTTATTTACTGATTTCAAGACTATACATGTTTATACTCAATGATGACTTAATGAAAACTGTATAAATAGTCCAAAGTGCAAGGTGTCACCTCGCCAACCTGTGAATTTGGCATTTAAATCCAGCCAAATAAAGGCTGAAATTGACTTTGAAGCTTTTTAGTCTACTGAGATTCCTGGGCTCTCTTTCACATTCTTACAGCAGTTTTACGCTGCTCTGATTCTGTTCAAATAAAATGGAATTTGACTAATGTAAAACTGCAGCACCACAAATATGATCCAACATAGTCATTGGAAGTCATACAAAAGAACTTATTCAAACAGGTTGCTTTTTATTAAGCAAGCAAATAAACAGACGTCATAATTTAGTGGCCAAGAATATCTTGTCTTTTAACACCAGTTTCTGCATCTGTGGATGATGTAGCTTTCTCCAGAAAATGGTTTCCTTTCATTGTGGACTTGGTGAAGGCCTTTCTGTGGTAGAAGTTGGATATTGGGTGTACAATATGAAAGAACAAGATCTCAGAAATACATATCCCAAGGAGAAATAATCTAGACCAGAATTTATTGTATCCCTACCTTGTAATGTCTGGAAGGAGGAAATTATGGTGACAACACGATGCTAAGGCAGAAATCTCTTTCAGATCTGTTAGAGTCCTCTAGGTATGGGAGAGAGGAGAAGCAGCAGCCAAGTCATCAGCTGGCACAGTTGGCAGTTGAGGTCTGCCAACAGGCTCATCACAAAGGAGCTCGGTGAGGAACTCCTTTCAGGGGTCTACTTGCATCAGAGATCTCCCACCTCCAGCAGAGAGAATTATCGAGACACTGTAATTTAGCTGCTGTGTGAAACAGAATAAAACTCGTTCCTCTGTCCTGCATTTAGCACATCTCAGCTCGCAGGATATTTTAACTGAGGAGTTAAAAACATTCTTTCAACAGAGATTTATGTTTGAATGGCAACATTGATACCCAAATAAAAAATACTACTGTGCAGCATGATGGCTGCAGTCTGAAGAATCCAGAATGAGTTCAAAGAGCTGATGCTGGAATTTTCTGTTTTCCTCTGGACACTAACCAGCTTTACATTTCCCCCTCTGCTGGCGGGCACTCTTTTCTTTTCTTTTTTTTTTTCTTTTATGCCTCATTAAGGTTTTCTTGTAATATTTACTGAAGCCACGTTCCCATATGTTTGGATGCCTGCCCCAAGTTCAGAATTTCACTTAGCACCAAAAATTAATCTAGTTCTGATCAGGGAAAATGTTTTATTGATGAAAGTGATAGTCGGGTAAATTTTAAAAGGTAGTGTTTATTAAACCATCTCCTTTTTAAAGGCAGTTTTAAAATTAAAAACAATGGATTATATGTAATCTATTTTACTGTTTGTATGGACCATTGCTTCAGTTAAAATTAAAAGGAAAAGCTATTAAACTAAGCAGTATTCTAAGTCATTTTTATGTGACTCCCAGCTCTTAATAAAAACATAGCTATTTGTGTAACTCAGTATAACGCTGGATAGCAATAAAATGTCTTCCTCATTGCAATCAATACCTATGAATAGCAAAGACCTGCCGCGTGCCATGGCCTTTCTCAACAGGCAGCCTCACTTGGTGGTGAGGAAAATTGCTATCACCTTGTATGAAACCATTTTAGCATCACCCTGAGCTTAATAGAGCAGTCTTTCATTGCCTGTTAACAAGCTGAGCTATTGCCAGAAAGTGTTTAAACTGACAAATGTTGTCAACACGCTTTCCTTGCAAAGACTTTTTTTGGTGTGTTTAGTGTGTTAACATTCATTTTAATTATGTCAAAACATATGTTGATTATTTTGTTTAAGAAACTGATCAGTCCATTAATTCAGGATACAGAAAAGTCTCTATGTAACAATAGCTGAATTTCAACACACTTGTGATAAGTTTTATCAAGCAAGTTCACAGTTAATTTCACCGTGATTTCAGGTGGAGCAGATATGAAAGTTATGTACCCTATTGTGTAGCCTGTCCTTTTCCTCAGTAGTCAGTCATTGTCTCTATGCAATCTCCAAGACATTGCTGTTAAGTGACAACCCACATACACCAAATGTGATGGAATGACAGTTGTTTTGTAAGGGCAAGATGTGCTGACATTCTACAGACATTTATAGTCATATATGTACTTGCAGCTGCATATGATGCATATTGAAATTAGCATGCATAAAATATGATAAATGAAGGTGCACGATGTTTAGAAGTTTTGTGTAAGGTGAACTTTCATGTGAAGAAATCCAAGGAAAGGGTCATTCCATTGGTCTGTAGTATGGGAAGGAAAAGTTGAAATCTAAAATATATAAACTCTCCAAATTTGCTAACAGGAGAAAAATGAAACATGAAGGCTTTTTTGGAACATACATCAATTTTATGATCTCAGCAGTGTAATAAAGGGAGTGTAATAAAGATGCATTATTTGTGCTGCAGTGACTTTCAAATTACACAAATGGTCAAGCTGGCTTTGACCATCTGCCCTTCCTTTTTTATAAGGCTTTCATGGGCAGTTAGAGACAGGAAGAGGAAATAGGGCATGCTGAGGAAGGAGATAGCTGGTGTATGCTGCTGTAGACAGGTTCCTTCCTGCTTTATATTATTGCAACCCCAGGATTTTCATAATTTGCATTAGAACCCCCTTCATCCCTAATGGCACAAAGCTATAGTGTAGTGTCGTATTTATTCAGTTGCCCACTTTGCTGAGTGCACTTCAAGTAGATATGATGGATGATGCATCTTATTTTTGGAGTGTCAGAGAACTACTAGCAGTTTTGCTTGTAAGTCTTACTGTTAGCATTTTACTTTTCAGTAGGCCTGAAAAAGAGAAGTCAGAGTTCTTATTTTATTTAGGAATTGTACTCATTTTATTCTCTTTTCCTTCCCAGTAGCCTGTAACCTCACCAGATTTCCTAGATTAATTATGACTGGAATGGATGTGACAAGGGGAAGGAAGGCAGAATTGTTAGCCTGAACCCTCTAATTTCTTCTAGTTTTCAGGAAGTAATTGTCAAATTCATTCTGTCTCTGACTTGAGCTGGAATGAACAATGATGAGGCTCATTAGATAAAATCTTTTATTTTCATGCAGCGGGGAAGTGACCAAAAAAAACCCCCTGATGTAAATTATGGCTCTTTCATTGAGAGATACTTTTCAGTTCCCCTTTCTAATGTAAGCTAAGTTATAGCCTTTCTGTGACATGTGGTTAATGTGTGGGAAAGAGTAATTTTTTAACAATAATTGTTTTTTCTTTATGCTCTAAGAAATGGCTGGAATACTGTAGTGATTAAAAAAAGAAGAAAGAGAACTAGTTAAATACCGTTCTTATGCCAGCTGTGCATTCAGATCCATATTTCTTACTGCTCTTCTCAAGATACACAGACCTAGAAAGAAGGCTTCAGAGCAAGAAAACAAGCTAAAACATAAAGAGATATAGAATCTCACAAAGAGGGGAATTGTCTTCCTTTCGTACTTGAAAAATCACATGGAGCCAAAAGGAGGACACAACACTGCTATACAGTCCCCTGAGAAACAGTTCTCCTCTATATCCCAAGGAAGGAAGATCGTGCATCGAAATCAGGCTCACGCTGCAGCAAGCCTCAGTGCAAGCACTGTATTAGTTGAGACAAGGGGAAAAGGAAAGGAGGGAGCAATCAAAAAGAAAAGATTGAGGAAACTCCCACTTCATTTAAAACACTTGCAGTTTGATAAGTTCCTGAAATTATGTTTGGAGACAACTCTGAAATTTCATTCGTTGTAAGTACAGATAGCACAATAAGATGCAGTTTTTTTCAAGAATCTAATCTCCATTTTGCCCTTTGTGTGTCTGTGAAATGGCAGTGAAGTGTTGTGGTGGTTAAAGTAGCAGTGAAAACCACACACTTCCAAAGAGATTGGATCTAGCAGGGTGGTATAAGAACAAGTGGCTACACTGCAGATCACAGAATCCCAGAATCACAGAATCGCTGAGGTTGGAAGGGACCTCTGGAGATCATCAAGTCCGACCCCCCTGATCAAGCAGGGTCACCTAGAGCACATTGCACAGGATTGTGTCCAGGTGGGTTTTGAATATCTCCAGAGAAGGAGACTCCACAAGCTCTCTGGGCAACCTGTTCCAGTGCTCTGTCACCCTCACAGTGAAGAAGTTTCTTCTCATGTTCAGATGGAACTGTCTGTGTTTCAATTTGTGCCCGTTGCCTCGCATCTTGTCGCTCGGCACCACTGAAGAGTCTGGCTCCATCCTCCCGACACCCTCCCTTCAGATACTTGTACACGTTGATAAGATCTCCTCTCAGCCTTCTCTTCTCCAGGCTAAACAGGCCCAGCTCTCTCAGCCTTTCCTCATAAGAGAGATGCTCCAGTCCCCTAATCATCTTTGCAGCCCTTTGCTGGACTCTCTCCAGTAGTGCCACATCCCTCTTGTACTGGGGAGCCCAGAACTGGACGCAGTACTCCAGATGTGGCCTCACCAGGGCTGAGTAGAGGGGGAGAATCACCTCCCTCGACCTGCTGGCAACACTCTCCCTAATGCACCCCAGGACACCATTGGCCTTCTTGGCCACAAGGGCACATTGCTGCCTCATGCTTAACTTGGTGTCCACCAGCACTCCCAGGTCCTTCTCCGCAGAGCTGCTTTCCAGCAGGTCAACCCCCAACCTGTACTGGTGCATGGGGTTGTTCCTCCCCAGGTGCAGGACCCTGCACTTGCCTTTGTTGAACTTCATGAGGTTCCTCTCCGCCCACCTCTCCAGCCTGTCCAGGTCTCTCTGAATGGCAGCACAGCCCTCTGGTGTATCAGCCACTCCTCCCGGTTTTGTATCGTCAGCAAACTTGCTGAGGGTGCACTCTGTCCCTTCATCCAGGTCATTGATGAAGAAGTTGAACAAGACTGGACCCAGGACTGACCCCTGGGGGACACCGCTAGCTACAGGCCTCCAACTAGATCAGTTGCTAAAGACCATATAGATGGAGAATGAGTAAATGCCCGAACATATACAGCATGGGAGATTATGGCATGGTTGAATGTACAGCCCTCTGGATCGGGCGACCAAGTATGTTCATTGCTGTTCCTGTATAATAGGCGTGTTCTTCTTTGTAAAATATTTGTTATATTGGGACCAAGGGTTTCCTGTTTCCCTGAGCTATGGGATTCAGCACAGTTGTGTTTGTGAAGACAGAACTGCATGAAAACACCAATAATTTATACTAGCTGTGCTTCTGGTATCGTAGAAATACCATAAGTTTTAGCCTGCTACACTCTGTGCAGCCCACGTCTGAGAAAAATTTGGGCACATGATTTAATTTCTAGTTCTTCTTCCTAGGTAGTGTTTGAAAAACCCTTTCTAAAATTACAAACTGATGTGGTTTTTGGAAGTGAAATGCACTGTTGTTAATTTATTTATAAACTCTTACCTGAGATACTTCACTTTGAATGTGTAAACGAAATGGCCCAAACCAAAAGATCAAGAATACTGTAGTGTCTAGAGCTACATCAGACAGATAGAATGTAAAAAGTCAGTATACTGCAGTTAGTTTGCATACCACTAACTGCACTGGTACGTGGACCAGTGTTTTTTGCCATCTGGTCCTAGCAGCTATTTAAAAAAAGAATAATGCAGAAAACGTTCAGATACATTTAGATACTCCATTAAATAGAGTTTGGAAACAGAAACATTTTTCTTCATAATCACATAGTTGTACTTCTCTTCCAAAATATGTTTATTGTAGTTTTTTATAAGTTCTCATTTGGGCTTACAATCATTTACACTTACCTTTAATTTTTGGATAAGATTTTCAGTGCTAATCAGAAGCATTTTCATATAAGATTACATTTGTTCTTGTAAAGGAAGGGCTGAAGAATGTGAATATCAGTGAAGATGTTTGCACATTGGCAGTTTGTTTTCTAAATTTTTGTGAGGTTCACATTAAGTCTCTGAAACTTTTCTCACCTTCTCTTACTGCAACAATGCATTAAAGCTTTTCCAGAACAGCAGGGGTGCTTTCTTAGCAATTGTATTGTGTTCATAAAATTATCATTAGATTTTATTTGTTCAAGGAGATTTCACATGAACTTTCTGAGATGTTGGCTGTAAAAGGAAAGGAATTGCTGGAAATCTGAGGATGTCCCTAGCAAAAGAATAATGTTAGGAAGTCGGAGTCCAGATCAAATTATCATGTCAAAAGTGTGAGGGAGGGGGAAAAACATAGGAGCTCTGCCTTCTGCTCCTTATTACAGGCTGCCATGCTAATTCTTTAAGAAAGCCTTGTTAAATAGCTTTTGGTTGCATGCAGGTGAAATTTCATCATTTAAAAAACAAACAAAATGCCTGTTGCAATTTAAAGTACTTTGTGGTCACTCTGTGGTTTATGTTGTTTTATGCATTAAGCTATAAGCAGCGTGGTTGGCTGGAGAAAGGGATATGCAAAAAGTACTATGATTTGGAAGCAGATAACTGAAAACTACAATGTACTACAATTTATTTCCCTGCTTCAGTCATTCAGTCTGTTTTGGAGAAATAATTTAACAGTGCAATTACAAGAAAATGTATGCACAATTTAATATTAACCAAGATAATGCTGAGGTCTGTTGGGAAGGAAGAGGATTTATTTTGGAATGTGTTTGTGAAAATATGACTTAATTAATAAATATCTCAGCACTGTGTTTGGAATTTGGTTTCCTATTCTAACTCTCAGTTTCACAGGGGCTGTGATAGCTAAGAGTCTCTCAGAAATGCTGATGTTAAGTTTTAGGATTTAAATCCAATTTTGAGGGAAGCTTTTACTGTGGGGAGTTGAATTAGGGCCTATAAAGTATATGATGACTCACCAAAAAGATGCAATAGCTTTTTTAAATAAGTTTCTCCATTTTCAAATACTTGACATTTTTGGAACCTTTATAAATGCAGTCTCTTTTTTAATTGCTCTCTGAATTCTTGCTGCTCAGTGCAAATCTTGAATATTTCTTTCTCTTTATCTGGAAATATTCAATGGAAACAGAAGCTATAACTCACGTAACTCGTAGATAAATGTCCAGGCTTCGGAAGATGTTAGGAGAGAAGTTTGTGGGCCAGCCTTACACTGACATTTTGAAATTACTGCTGCTATGAAGCATGCTGTCTTCTTTTTACTGTATGTCTAGAACTGAGGTTGCACTAATAAGCAATAAGAAAACCTCTGCTCCTTTCCTGTTCATTTTTATGTAAGGTTTGTGTTTCACTGTTGTCTCAAAACCAGTAGTTTTTTGTTCACAAGCAAATATTTGCCTTCCATGTACACTGCAGTTTAGCTATAATAATAGAAATATAAACAATTAATATGGGCATGATTTTGAGCAATATATGAAGTCCCTACTGGAACTATGTGGCCACTGGGAATGTGCTCCTGAATTTGTTGCCTAAAAACACTGTCAGAAATTCACATCAAGTATCTTCAAGGTTAGACATTTGAAGCATTTATAGCGTTGTGTGTTTGATGAGGTATTGCAGTAGTAGTCTATAAGTGATCATTATTTAAGCAGTATTGACAGTCACTGGTAAGTTATTGGTTTGTTTTTGCTGTTTCTGCTATAAAACTTTGGCTTCTGCAGACTTCTTAACACGAAGGTAAAAAATTCTGTATAAAAACTCAGCTATCATCTAAGGAGCTGCTTGTAAAGATATTAAGTGAGGGTTAAATTGTGTCTGATTTATAAAATATGAAAAGGCAGCTTTTCTGTGTTGCAAGATTCATTTTTCTAGGGATCTGCAGAAATGACTTCACAATAATATCAAAGAGTTTGCTAAACATGCCAACAAATATATAATCTTATTTCAAACACAAAAAATAGGAAGTTCTTTACCTTGGAGAACTGCTCAGTCCAAAGCCTATTGAACTCAAGGGGAGTCTTTTTACTGTGTCTTAACAAAAATGGACGTAGTCTTCATACCTTTTCAGCTTTCCTCCCTAAGTTTTCTGCTTTCCAGGCACAGATTGCCCCATACCTACTTTAAATGCACTGCATGTGTCTAAGTGCTTGTCTTACATGTTTATGAACAGATGCACATACTACATAACAAAATATGCTCCATGCCTTTCCTTCTGCTTGTCATCCACCCTTCTTTCATTCATGGTATCTTCCCAAATTGCCCGTTTTCTGGCATTTTCCAGGCAGATCACATTAGTTCTGACAGATGTGTTGCATCTGTGCTAGAGGTTGGTGTGTTGAATCCTTAGATTGAGCATGTTTTTTCAAATGTAGATGATGTCAGGAGAATAAGCCAAGCAGAACTACTAGATAGGTTCACTAAAGCCATGATCTTAGAAATCCAGTAAGCAGATCACTTTCCATCTGTCAAGAAACAGATCTAAAACTAACTCCTCAGGAATACTTTGGATTCCCCAGTACAAAGGTGAGTTTTACAGTCACTGAAACACACATCTTCATCCCTTGACCCTGTCATTACTAGCTCTGAGCTTATCCAGGTATTTTTGAAGAAGAGAATGTTCTCTTACTCTTCGGATATTCTGGAAAATGTGCTGTGAAGATAGAGCACTTGTTAGCATGTTGCAATACCCACTTACAAATCAGGCAAACAGTCCTGGCTGAAAAATCTTGGCAATCACCCCTAACTCAAATATCTGCTGAATGAAAAATGCAAATAATGTTTGCTACCATGCTGTCTATGTCGCATGTTGTAAGTGTTTATTAAAGAGTGATCAATAAGTGAAAGAAAAAAAATGTTTTGTTTTCTTACATCAAGATTAAAACTGAAAGGTCTCTCTATGACTGTATCACTTACATAGAAGATTATATTTTCTACATGCTATTTACTTCAGGTTGCTTTTAGGAAGGAGAACTGCTTCTTGGCTGGATTCTAAGTTTTATAGCTAATCTCATCTCCTTGTTTGAATATGAGTAGGGTTTTGGATAGACTTGCTTGTTCTCCTTCAGTTCTTTCTGATCTATTTATTCTGCCTTATTTAGGACTTAGTTTTACAGTTCCTCCAACTGAAAGGAACATTATATTAGGGAAGCAAATCTAACTTTAATGAGTCAGGTACCATCTCCTGGATTTGACAGTCAGCTCCTTGAGTGAACGAGGTGTAGATCTCCCCTTCTATCTGGTGACTTGGTCTCTATCTACTGAACACCCACTTACATTTTGTATCAATCTATGTATTAGGAATACACTTGACAAACATAAACATGGAGTAATGCATGTCTTGACTGTTACTAGACATAGTGGCAGCCAACCACTTTGAGAGGACAGTGGGTTTATAGTGATCAATCTCCACCGTACTTTTTCTAAATATATCACTTCTGCGTACAATCATGCCAGTAATGGATCTAAAAGCTATGGGATTCGTAAGACTGAGATGTACTGGGTCAGCACAATGTACTGAGCTTTCCATACTGCTTATGTGAATAACCTTAATTTGCTCTGAAGGTGCCACAATTGTTTAGACATGAAACACAGCTATAGTTTCACTTAAACAATGTATGAAAAATTCTCTGTGAGAAGACAGATAAGGTAGAATAATGCTAAATGACAGCACAAAGTACAGTAAGATTCACTTTAACAGGTGGAACAGACTATAGCATCTTTTGTTTCTACTGTCCCTTCTTTATCTTTGCCCTCTTCTCTGCTAGTGAAGTAAAATGAGAGTCTGTGTCATTGTGCAGCCGTGTATTTCCCATCCAGTGCCCACCTACTCAGTATTGTAGCTGAGTAAATTCTGCAATATGCTATTGTTTTTCCATGATTTAATATATGGGAAATGCTGCATTCTAGCCATTAAGTCATAACTTTCTAATTACTGAATTTACTGTTTATATTAATGGAATGGCTCTCAGATTAATATTCTTTTCAGTAGGGTGAAAGTTTTACCAGTACAGAGTGAGATTTTTATATACCCTCTGACTCTGAAAGTGAAAAATACTTTTAAATAAAGTTTTTGAGAAGTTGACCCTTACATTTTTTAGGATTTTTTTTGAACTTTCCATCTGGTTCCTATCTTTTAAAAAAAATTTGGTGGTCAAGAGCCTATAATTAATGTCCTTATTTATGATTCTGAATATTTAAAACCAGCAGATGTTTACTGATACTTATGTCTGATAGTAAGTCAAGAATATTACAGTACACTGTTTAGGTATATCAGAGAGAAAGTTTTTGGAACAAAAGTCTACTTTAAACTGATAGCAATTTTCCTTTATGTACTGTAGAATCGTGTGATATTAGTTCAGGTCCATGTTCCATAATTATTCTATAATTTATATGAGTGTTAGACCCGCATTATTTCTCCAGTGTTCTTTGACTTTGGGATAATTTTTTTCAACTAAAAAGGTCTTTATTCTATAGTGTGCTCTATGCCTGGCAGTTACCATCTCTTTCCCCGTATTCTGACCTTTCCCTGCCAATACTACCTCTAACTTAATTAAAACAATTTCTGAAAACAAATATCTGTGTTGTATGGTTCCAAACTTTTCTTCTCAAAAATTTGCCTCTTAAATGTTGAGATACTTGGAAGTGCTACGAAGCAAAATTGAAACCACCCACAAGGATAATCTCCTATCTGTCCTAAGGTAATACAGTAATGTGTGCATGATCCAGAAGATTAACTTGATTCTTTCTTCATTATGCAGTAATGTTAACTGGAACATCGATAACAGTTTTGTCTATAATGCAGGAGCCAGTATGGAACCCAGAAATTCTATCCAGAGAAGAATGCATTACAGAGCGCCAGTAACATCTGAAAGCAAATATTTGTTTTCCAGAATCACTATAAATAATTATTTAGTAACATCTTTGACCACAACCAGATTTTCAAAATGCAAATATTTTACCTTCTGTTTTGGGAAAAACATACTATCTTTTTCTCTCTCTCATTTTTTTTCCACTCAGAGTTTAATAACCATGCTGAGGTAGATCTTATTTTCTTTTGTTACTGTTCCATGTACAAGAGGTGGAATTTCCCTGGCACATTCTGACATAGCATAAGAATGTCGATTGGTGTAAGGAAGGCAGATTGCTTCAGAGATGTTGAATAGAAGATACAGAAATGCTATATCATAATATAAGAATACAAAAAAGTAATAATTAATATAAGGATTAAGAGTAGAGCAGTGATAACTAGTTAGATGGAGTTTTTAGATGAATGTGATGCTCTATTGTTACAGGGCTCAATTGATAAAATTGGTGTGAAAGCACCGTTCTGTAAAAATACTGTCCCAACAAACTATGCAGCATCATTTTCCAGATACCATAGTGACACAATTGTATTGCTAAACAGTCAAGAGACCAAAGAATGTCTAAGAATGATATTCCAGTGACATTGAAAAAGAGATGGATAGTCAGCAAGGTGACTCAAGAAAGATGAGCCTTCCGCAGGCATCTGGAGAATGGAAAAATCTTACAGGATCTTACAGAAGCACAGGAGCTAGATACATGTATAGATTTTTTGGAAGAATGTCTATTCTGTTTGAAGAGTTGGGTTATAAATGAAACTACAGTTTTCTCAAGAAATGCTCTCATGTACCTGCTCCTGAGTAGCAGGTGTGAACTTAATTTGGACTTGCTGAGGACACTGTGGTTAGTATCTGTTGGGACTGTAGTCAAAGATCATGTCTGACTACAAGTTTCAGAAAATACCCTTTGTCCTTTGCTATGCTCTTACAACCTAGGAAGCCAGAAAATGATTGAGCTACCTCAGAGCTACTTGGAAACACGATTGCTTCAAATTTATACGTAAAAAGAGCAAGGAAAGAATAACACTTCTGGTGAGCTGCGGGGGAAAGGCTCACAAAATTCTTAAAGTTAGTTTGAATTCTCATGAATGCGATCAGCTGCCCAAGTTCTTAAATTGCATATTTTAGTAAGCCAGTCAATCACATTGCAGCAGTGCTTTCAATCTGTACTTTTCATTTCATGCTCTAAGAAGTGGAGGAATGAAGTTGTACTTAAAGGAACACTATAAACGTTTTGATTGCCTTTAACAGGAGTGAAAGATTTTATGCTGTAGGCCTTTTCAGAGAGTTTTCTTAGGGACCTTTCCTCTCCCCAGTATTTGAGGGTTTTATGGATTGGTTACTAAAGCTAAAAAAATATCTGTTTCAGGACCATTTTGCCTTGTCTTCCACTTCTGTCAAATTGAAGTATGCAGTTTAGTAAAAGGAACTTCTGAGGTATGTGAGAAAGGACTTTAAGTCATGTTCAGTGTTCAGACTCTTTCCATCTCCAGTGTAAGGTGCATACAATTATTTTAATATCTTCATTTATTATGGAGAAGGGAGTTCACTGAAACTGTCACAAGTCATGCTGCATAATTCTGAAATACCAGGGGTGCCGTAAATGGACTGCCTGTATATGACTTTCAGACATTTTAAAGGGAAATCAGAAAAGCAAACCTGTGAGCAAGAACATTTCCCAAGAATCTCAAATCTTATATAATCTAATGAATCAAAAACTCACTTGCTTCCTTACTGGAAACTATTACAGGTTTCATATGTTTGCTTCCATAATATTTATATCCTAAATCATGGAATAATAAACTCCAAGTAAAAAGATAATGGATGTCCTCACTTCTCCAAATTAGAACTAAATACACAACAAGAAATAACAGATAAATATAAACAGAGTAGAAATATAAAAGAATCAGGAGAGCTTTTCAGTATGGAAGACAGTAGTACTTAATCTTTCTCATGTTTTTAAAGACATCGTAGTAAAGGAGAGTTTGGAGGAGTGAGAATACATCTGGCTGTTTATGTGGACCTCCTCACAAATACATAGAACCACCTCAAAAAGTAAAAAGGTTGAACATTTTGATGTGTGGACAGTAGAACTTAGGATCATAACATTAATGAATGGAAGATGATAGTCACAGTGAGAATATTACATGCAGGGCATGGGAATGAAGACAAATAGCTTATATTGGCTGTGACAGTGATAATAAAGACAAAGAGTGACATGGTCAATAAAATAGGATGGAAACATTTTCACCGTAGAATTATTCTAAGTGAATGAGCAGTTGAAACTGCATTAATAAAGGACGGAGAAAAGAGTGCTGTGGCAATGAAGACGCACGTTTGGAATCTGATGAGTGTATAGGCTGTATATTTAGATATGAAAGGCTGTGTCTGTAAGAAGTTGCCCTGAAAGAATCTGTAAGGTGGAAGTATATCCTGAATATAAGGAACTAGAAGTTACCACTTGAGACAATTCTCAGGTTTTGTATCTGAGGAGGATGATGGTATTATTCACAATCATATATTAAAAAAAAGAGTAAAGATGCCAGACAATAAAATTAAGAATTCTCCTTTAGCTATTATGATCTCGAGCTAATAGTTAAGAACTTTTTGAAATACATACAGAAATTTGGAGGGTGGATGAGAAAGATCTTCTGACATATTAATTCAAAGCAAAATTAGAGAAGAAAAAAAAGTAGTCTCAGAGGCTGAAAGATGAGTATCGTTCAAGGGAAAACTCATGTCAGGAGTATTTGAAAAATCTAGGAGGGTGAAAATAAAGTCTTCATTCTGCTTTTAGCTAAGAAAAGGCATAGGGAACCCTTTGGGAAAGCTGCGTCCTTGGAATACAAAGGACAGAAGTCAAGCTGAAGCAGAGGAACTCCAGACACAAAGTATAATTAGGAAAACAAATGAACCCAGAGATAACTGTAAGAGAATATGTAAGACAGTGGGGGTCATGGAATTTAGATGGTTGGTTCTGACTTGTTTCCATCTTATTTTTTATAAAATGGAAGTGACTGAGGGTTTGGACAGATACGCTCTGCCTAACGAAATTACCATATCCATCTTTTGTTCTACTTCCATTTTAACTTTATAAAGAGAGCTAGAAAATAGCTCATGCAAGTCTTAGCTTTCATTATACTAATCACATAGCTCCAGGGTCTAGAATACTATTAAAAACACTAAGATTAAAAAAAATATTGATGCATAGTAAGAGTATGAGAATATGAGGGTGATGATTGTGCTAGATCAGTCCAAAGGGCTATCTAGTAGCCCTGTATCTAAGAGTCACCACTATCAGATGCTGGGGAGTGTAACATCAAGGAAAACATACAAGGATACCCCAGACTACTTGCCCCAACTCCAGCAATTTATAGCCCTCGAGTCTTTTTACTTAATAGTTCTCAGTTTAATTTTCTTCTATGATTTAGGCAACATTGCATTTGACATTACAGTAAAGCTGATGATGGGATGTACCCTGACATAATCCTTTCAATCACTTAAAGATACCTACAGGTAGAAGCTAAAAGCTTGTAATCCTACCTTACCCCTGTTGTGACATAATTGCAAGAACTTTCTCTTACAGAAGCTGGACTCAGTCCATTTTCTTTTCATGATTTGTTTGTATAAAGTACTGTTTTTTACTTATTATGATTTGCCAAGAATGCAAAGGGCAGGAAGGATAACAAGAGTTCAAGGGGTGACAAAAGACGAAAATTTTGTTGTATCTTTGTTTTGTGAGAGGTGAGAAAATAAGGGATGTTTCTTTTTGGAAAAGATTCATCACATGTTCAGTTTTTTATAGCTTTATAGCTTTGAACTTTAATAACTGTGTGGTTTCACAGCTGAATACCTCTCAGATTTCAAGGATTTGGTCTGAGAATCAATGTGTTAGCGTGCCAGACTTTTAAACCTATTTACCAAATCTCAGGTCTTAGAATGATTTCATGAATGAAATTCTTAACCTGTTGCATGACATTTTTTGAAGGCAAATCATGTTGCTCCAGTCTTGAAATGCTTTTTTTTTTTTTTTAATTTATGGTATTTTGAATGTGTCATTGTAGCTTTGTTTTAGCCAATGGTTTTATTTTTGAGAAATCTGTTAAAACTTAAGCTATAGCATTTACCAGGAGTGAGTTCTTTTTCATTTTACTTAACGCAAAGCCAGTTTCTTCTTTAACCAATTGGCTTTCCAAAAATTGGCTTTCTACTATATGGTGTGTCTAATGTGCCTTCTAGTCACATGGCTCTTGAGTATCATGTAACATCAAATTCTGGCCTCTCTCTTATTTTGGTGCAGCTCATCTTTTTTTGTCACAGCAAAATTCAATGTTGTTCACTGAAAGTATTGTGTGGTGAAGTCTAGGAGGGGTGAAGAGTAATCTCTGCTTTTGGAAGTCCCCCCATCACCTTTGCTTATCAGTACCCCAAAGCCAGGATTTACTGACAGTCTGACTTGGTATCTTCAGCATTGCTTAGTATCTTCAACATTTTGTCAGTGAAAGTTGCAGTGGGCTAAACTAAAAAGATGTAACTCCATAAAATGCCTAATCCCTTTTGAGCAAAATGTGATACAGAAACAGCATTAATCTATGTCATTGACAGCAGATATGCCTGTATTTGGGTAAAGAATTTTGATATTGATGTTGTGTCCTGGCAGGTGGGCTAAATACACTCTGATTCTGCCCCAGAGTCCCTGGCTTGACAGGGTTTTAGAGATGCATTTTATCCATTTCTATTGCTAAAGATTGTCTTTGAGCTGCTCAGAGCAGGTGCTGCGGTGACTAGGTCTGTCTCTAGTCCTAGGTAAGAGCATTTCCTTCCTTCCTCTTTGCTTGTCCCTTCATTTCCTTTGAGTGGCAAGGGGCGCTGTTGGTGACTAAGTCATTTTCTTCTCTCTTACTATTTTAATGTTTTCTTGTTAAGCATTTTAATATATATGTATATATATTTCATACAGACCTAAATACACACATGACACTTGATATATTTATATAAACATATATAAATATAAAACACACACCCACACATAAAAGCAGTATATATATATATATAAAACAATATTTATATATAAAAATCCTGGCCTCAGGCTTCCTTCCCCTGCAGTGATCATCTAAAGATAAAATAGATAAAGTTTGGTATGCCATGTCATGATGAATATTTAACATTCAAGCTAATTTCTTTGGCTTGCTGTGTCATGTTTAGTCTATACACAGCAGTCTGGGCACAGGGAAGGAAACAGTGAGGTATATAGTAAAAAGATACCCTTATCCACCCATATTTACTATTAGTTTAATTCTTTTAAGGGACCTTCTAGGGATGAGAGCAATCAGTGAGACTGAATGAAGACTGTGCTAATTATAAACTGAAGGATAAGAAATAGGACTGAATGGAATCTCCTTTAGTACCATATGTTCAGAATACTGTAATGAGAATATAGGACTTGAAGAGTTGTTCTCCTTTTTCTGGAATTCTTGGAAAACACCTCAAATTCTTGCTCTTAAGTAGAAGTATTTGGTATAAATCTTTTAGAATTCATCTCACCATAATCATGGATATCATAAGTAGCGTTCTATTTCTTTCAATTCATTAATGAATTTTAACTTCTGAAGTACAAAAAAATCTTCTAAATAGTGAGTTTAGTTACTTCTGTAAATTTGCTGAAAAGTGTAAAATCATATTACTGAAGAATCACAGAAGTGTTGGAAATTACTTATATTTCTGTCTGCATCATAAAATGGGAATTTTACTGTGAGAAAATTGTCCATGTTCTTATTGTTTCTGTTTTAAATTATAAGATGTAGTTTAAATGTATAGCATACCGAGGATGAAGCATTTCCAGCACTGAGAAACTTTAAACAGGGCTCTACAAGAAGCCAGAATTCCATTAGGGCTGCAGTTGTAAAATCCATCAAGTACTAATAAGGAAAATGATCTAAAAAAAATGAAGAAGTATAGGTAAGGGGCAGGAGACAAAGCTTTGAAATTTTCTTTTGATGTAACGTTGTTGAATTCTAACTACCATTAATAAAACTGAGCAGTTATTCCATTTCTGTGTATTCATGAGTTGGTAAATATGTTAGCATATTTTTCCCAGGGCCATGTGAGAATAGCCATAATTTGAAAAGCATTTTCTGCATATCCTCTTACATGATTGTTACATTTATTTATTTTTTTCTGGACCAGTATCTGTAATAAATCAGAACTCAAATTGAAAAGTAAAATAATTCTGCATTGGAAATTGTTGGGATTTATATGCTCTAATAAAAAGAATAGAAAGGAGAACTTATTTTATTCCACTCTGGCTGTGCTGAAATAAATACCCACTGTTACTTTGCCTGTATATATTCAAGTTTTCTGAATGTTAAAAGAAAAAATGATTTTTCTTGGCAGTGCGATAAAGTTTAGTTCAGTGGTACGAGGTGCCATTTAGAAATGGAAAGTATTGGTGTGAAAGCACTGACTTCAGAGCCAAGGGTAATCAGATTTCTAACATGGCTTCAAAACATTACAGTACCTACAGTTTATTTTCTTGTTTGTGGTGCTTTTGAGATTACTTTAGGAACATTGTTAGACATGTGCTTAAATTTTATTTCTCATAATGCTGTTTTCTTTGCTGTCATGTTCAACACAATCTTAAAAACACTATGAAGATACGTGTGGTTATAGTACTTTTAATACTATTGTTGTGCATACACTGCGAAGCAGATGATATTTTCAGTAAGTTACTCATGAAAGATATGCTTTGCATCACCACTTGAAAGAATTAAGTATCTTGTTTGCTAGTCAGATCCTGCTAAAATCTTTTTTCACCCTTTTGTTACTGGTATAAGTGTCCAGTGGGATAAATTTAATCTCCTCAACCATATGTGTTATACAGCATAGATATGATAATATGTTTTTTTTTTACTTGTTCAAAGTAACTTTAATGAACTGATTTATTCTTTATATAATTCGTGATTTTGCGAGCATATGGTAGTTTAAGTCCTACCGCTTTCCAGTTTGCCTAGTTTTAAAATTAATGTCATCCTTTTGATCATCAAAAATCTGATTGTAATTTCAGGAGATATTTTGAAATGCTTTATTTCCTACCAGTGTTTTAAAAGAATTAGTATGAATTAATTTCATATCTTTTAAGTATTTTATGCAAATGACCAATAAGAGAAAGCAAACTTTATTGCTAATCTTGATATGCGGCTTTCAGCAGAAACAGCAATGATCTGTCTCATGTGGACAGCAAAAATACTGAAGGCTGTAACAAGGCTATTTAAGAAAGCAGCACTAACTGGGAGGTTTAACGAACTATGAGCTTATTTCTGTACTCTAAAGAAACTCTTACAAGACTTGGTCAGTACCTTAGTCAAGTCGTCCTTTGTAGTGAAGTCGGTTATGTTCCCTCCCACTGTGTGGATGAACCTGCGTCCAACGCCGTTTGCTCCCATGAGCTGTATTAGCCTAAAGACCCCTGCCAAAAGTGGTTCCTAATGTGCAGGATCTATTGCCTGCAGCAATAGCCTCACGTAGTCGTTATCGTTATCAAGCAAAACTGGCATACCCCTTCCGGCTCTTTTATTTGGAATGACAGGTTTGAAGCTCAGTGCCATCGTCCCTAATTAGGAGGCCTTGAAGATCTCAGCCTAGAGGATTTTCAGGCAAAAGGTTGCTCCATTACCAACATATTTCATCTCCAGTAAAAGTGTGCTTTAGTTGTCTAACTGCAGATACTTATTATAGAGACATACGCCTTTAGCTTTGGGCAAACACCATGAGTAGCATTTGTATTCAAGACAATAGGCACTCATCAGTGTAAATTCCTGCCTACTATGCAAGGCGAATCTTTCGATCTTTCAGAAAGAACTGGAAAATTGGATGGTATTTGCTAAAGTCTTTCAGCTGAGAAATGTCAATAAAGTAATCACGTTGAGACCAGTACATGCAATTGACTTGTTGGAGGGGCCACAGGGATGGTTACAGGTGCAGGAATGAATTGTGTGTATCTGTTGATTACATAGAACGAAGCTCAGAGATGAGAAATTGTACGCAGGCTCAGCATATCTGGGCTGTACTGCAGGATCTCATTCGATGTGGCAAGTAGGAATGGAAAAATAGGGATGCAGTTTTTCACACTTTTTATGTATTGTCTATGTAAATGCTTTGCCTTCAGCACACTACTAAATACATAAAGGCAACAATGGCGTGTGATTGCACTGTTACACTTGGTGCATGGTAACAAATGGGAATAAATGCATAACAGAATTTCTTAGTGAAACTCTCTCGCAGTCTGTCCCCCTACACACACCCTTTCTTTGCAGATTTTTGCAACTCTTCAGTATTTAATGTGTCTCTCTGCAGGTCGCTCCTCTTCATCCACATTACTTCCATAAGTAAATAGAAATAATTATCAGGGGTTTAAAATGATTATTGTTCATCTATTGCATGTGTTTGTTGTTAATCCATTAACTTAAAAAGATTAGTGTTTTATTTCTTTTTAAAATAAATCTGGAAAAAGCAATCTAATGAATATATGTAAGTCTCCTTTCCTCCTTGGACATTGCTATTTTGAATGCAACATTCTTCAAAGGTTATTCTTTTAATAATCCTATAAAAATGTCAGGATGTTTATAAAGTACAAAGGCAAATGCTGTACTCAGTGCAACACTGCAGTATTGTCAGAGTAAGCTGATAGTTTGTTAAAAGGCTGATTTTAATATAGGATGGAAGTAATCAAAATGTGGAAATTAGAAGATAATCCAAATGGAAATACAGGGAAAGGAAAAAAAGGGTTTAAGGGAACATGTAATATCGGTACCTCCTTCCTAGGAAAAGGTGGGAGTAGTATCATATGTGAGAAGGTGAAAACAGTGATTTGGGGTGTCCACTGCTGACTCGTCAAATATAGGTCTTCCTGATGTCAAATGAAGATTTGTGTTTTTACTGATTGATGTGTGTCATCTTTGCTGCTCCTGGAGTAGCAAGCAGCATGGAGGAATTTAACAATTTTTATTTGAGCTGCGGAGGGCACTTCAGAATAATCTGTCTTCTCTGTTTGCATACCTTCACACAGTTTTCAGTAAAGCATTTCTCAGTGAAGGTTCCTCATTCAGTGTCACAGAGGGGAGAAGCTGGTGATGCTACAAAAGCTGCTGGAACCTTTATAAAAAGTTTGCAAGGAGTTCCATAGCTTAATTTTATGTTGTGTGAGACATGTTACATCTGTTTTTTTTCTTTTCTTTTTTTTTTTTTGGTAGTATTATAAACTTGTTGGTTCACTTAGTGTATCACAAAAGCAAATGAGAAATCTATATGCACCTTCTCCATACCACTGAGGATTTAATAGACCTCTATTTTATCTCCTCTATCTCTCACCCAGGATGAAGCATCCTTGGCTGCTTGGTAGTTCCATGTACAGAAAACCTATAAAGAAGCGTAATACCTTAAGTGCAGTTTAATAAACCATAAATGAAAAAAATATGTATTTTAAGCCTCTAAATAGAAGGAGTTCTCTCAGGATTTCTAGAGTTCTCACAAGCATAAGCTGATTAAACTTATTTGAAGTTTACTCAATGATTGACCTTTTTGCTCATTTAGGAAGTGTATATATCTTTGAGTCTATCATTTATAATTCTTCTTAGAAATGAAATTTTTATAATAAGAAAAAGCAAATCTAGATGATTCAAATGTGAACTCTTTGGTGACTTGAAATTCCAGAAAAGCAGAGACCATTAGCTGTGCCCTTTGACACGCACAAATCCAAATAGGGCAGAACCATTTTACAGATGTTGAATTTTATTAACTGACATGATATGCTATTAACAATGAAACTTTCAAGCTTGATGTTAGTGACTGAGATGTTTATTACTTAGTTTAATTGTTCAAATGATATGCACTGTTTCACCAGTGTGAAGGAGAACATTGAAGTTTCAGTGAAGTTAATTATTTGTAAAAATTACCAGAAGATGTTTTTTGTTCATTCAGCTACTTAAGATCCCTAGCTCAGTGTTCACACAGCTTCTCACAGGCACATTCTCGATTTTTGGAAACTTTTTCTGAGTTTGTGTGAAAATATAGGTGGAAATCAACTATGAGACTAGTAGGACTGAAAAAATAGACATTATTGGCTTTTAAGTGGTTTTTTTTACAAGAGAGTGTAAAGCAGGATTAGAGAGATTACATTTCTTGACAGATGTCATACAGGATTTGCCATTTCCCAACTCCTAGCTCTATGTTGAATCTTCTAAAATAAATATTGCTTAATTCTCAGTTTGCAATTTTGATCTGGATTTCAAATGAGTTGTTGCCAACTCTTTGTATGTATAATCTTACAATTTTATGGATTCCGTAGAAACCCAAATTTTGGGAAGGTAAGAAGTGAAGTTAGTCATTCTGCAGTTGCTGTCTTGCTATAATTCCTTAGAAAAACACACTGTTCTTGGGTCAGCAGTAGAAGAAATAGCACTGACTCCCTTCCCCAGCTGTTTTTGAGAGCTTAGCCAGATCCACACCTTGTTTCAATGGTGCTTCCCTAATGCTGAGCAAGTGTTGCACACATGACTATGGGCAGAGCATTTGTTAAAAAACAGACAAACAAAAACCTGTACGTGTTGTGACTTGGAATATGGTAATGCTTATTTTGGGAATTAAATCACTCAAACAGGAGAGTCGGTTGCTGTCTGGATGGAAATGGGATCTTGTATTGCAGTGTCCTTCCAGTGGCATCTTCAGCAGGACGGGATGAGACTCCCCAAACCACTCTTCTGCTGTCCTGTGGTCCCACTTGATGGCTCCAGCACATGCATGGTCTGTTGTTATAAGTTATGTAGAAAATACCTCCTAACTGTCTTAAGTGTATACAAAAGACTGTCCTGCATGACCACTTCTGCCTCTGGGGGAACAGCTTCTACTGGCTATTTTCGTGTGTCTTATCTCTATATCAGTTCCACAGCAGGCACTGCCTGGAGGTCTCTGGAACTGTATGAAGTTCCCACCTGGAGAGCTCCTGTAACATTCAGGCAAATAATTAATTGTGAAGGTGGCTCAGAGCTCAGTCAGTCTCCTGGTTTTAAGCCCGTCCATTCTCTCAAGCCAGTCCATTACCTCATCTCTGTAGATGACTTGCTGGGGAGCTCCTGAACCACCCAAGGAGTTAATTACTTAAGTGCACAGGGTGTGCACGCAGGCACAGCCCTGATACCCACCTACATCGCAGTTGTAACTAATGGGCAAGCTTGAGTTTCCTACTTATAACTCGCTTCTGCCTTATGTTTCATAGCTCTTGCCACTCAAGAATAACAGAGGAGGTATCTCAGCTGGAAGGAATGTCTGAAAGGAACGAGCATCCACTTTCCTCTTCCCCAGAATCTATAACCTCCTGCACACTTTTACCTAACACCTGCAACCAAATTGTCCCTCCATCCTCAAACTCCAAATATTCTGCCTTCTTGTACTGGCTAATGTGACTGTTTCTACTGTTAGAAGCTGTAAAAAGTCAAAATATCTCCCCAAAATTCACAACATCCCTGCAAAAGTCTTGTTTTAGGACCCTGCGATATAAGGAAAAATTCTAGATACCTAATTATATTTTTCACTTGCATTATTGGAGATCTGTCTTCAGGTTCAAGGGATTAATTAGATAATGGCCTCCTGTTCTTTCTGCTAAATTATGGGAGTTTTTTCATTTATAGTAGGCCTGGGCCTAATGGATATAGAAAACCCTAAGTATGAGAAACAGCAGTGAAGTGCTTTACTGGTATTATGTTGCTAAGAGAATACCTCTTGTTTTGTCTTTTTTAAAGGAAAATTTGGATTAAAAAGCTCACAGCAGCTGAAAGCAATCTTTATTTTAATTGTACTGAATTTGATAAACACTTCAAATCTACTTTACATACAGAAAAAGAAACCACTTGTGAGTGGTATGATTGGTTATTTAGATACAGTTTTAGGTTTTGATTATTTGGAACAGGAAGTAGTGTTTGATTATGTAAGTCATGTGACAACATTGTACAATTATTTTTTAGCTCATTAACCAGAAAGCAAACAACTTTCTGAATCTTTTGAGTCATGCTAGTTAGTAAATGGTCAAATGGTGCTGTTTCTTTTTGCTAATTGAAAAGAACTAGCATATGACTGCTCACACGCGTACTTGTAAAATATATTTTCCATGAATTTTGATTGATGTAAAAATTAATCAAGATATTTATGAAAAACAGATGCAGAATAATAATGTTAATTCATTAAGAATTTTCAATAAGTTTTTCACTTACTAGTGTCAGAAAAAATGGTTAAAAGCAGAATTTTAATGGAGATGATATCTTTTGCTGAGTTACTGGTGACTATGTACAGGGGACTATTTAGCCATTCAGAGTGTCATTCAGAAAACCTCATAGTATATCTCTCTTACTAGTGAGAGCTGCAAATGACATAGTTCTTTGGTCAATCACCAGTCTATCTGGTTTGCTTTCATAAATTTAAAATTCCCCAAAAGAGCCCTGGAACAGTTAGACCTACTCTTCTATGTCCCTTGTTTTAGTTGTGATACTTCAGACATTAGACAAAGCTTCATTTCGAATCATCTACCTAGACTGAGAGCGTGACATCTAAAAGGAAATGTTGTCCTATCAAAATGCATATTTAAAAACATATCATTCAGTTTGCTAATGTCATTATTTTAAAATTAAATTATAGGGACAGTACTGTTTCAGAGGGTTCTTTTTTGCTTTGACTTTTATTAGCCCAGATAGATTGACACTTAGATTGCCATTATTAGACTTGAGCAATGTCAATAGATGTTTTTCTTCCACCTCTCCTCTTCCCTCCCCAAATAATAAAAAAAAGTTCAGTTTGGGGAAGTGTTGCACTTTATTTTGTCTTTGTCTGCCAGTCTTTCAGGAATGCACAAAATATCAAAGTAACTCCTTTAAAATTCTTGAGGTGATGGTACACTTTAGAATATATTCTTCCAGACAATTATCTCTCTACTGAAATTTGAGCTCCTTTTTTATTTGTGATTTTGTTTAAAACCTCAGAATTTCCATTTCATCGAGGATGCTACATAAAATGACAGTTCTTCAAATGGTAGATTGGTGACAAGATACCCCAGGTGGAATATTTAGTATCTCAGAAAATATTCTGCAGGCCTTCTACCCCTCTGGGAACAGTGGCTCCCATTTACTATACTGAGCTTCAGAAGCAGTTAGTTAGTAAAATGCCACAGCTGAATTATCCTCAAACATAAATACTGGTTACGTGCATGCCTTGCTGTCAACAATTTTACTTGACACAGTAACTTTTTGTTTTTATCTGAGCAAAACTTAAATTTAACATAACCTGAAAAGTTGACCCCTTCCTAATTGGCAGATATGCTTGGGAAATGCTATAGCTTGTATGCCAAAGACAGGACACAAAGACTGTAAATGAATGTGTATATAAATTGATACGAACTACCCAACATTTGCTAAGATTAAGAGTCTGTCTGTGATCTATTTAAACGATTAACTATATCTCTCAGTTTTTGCAAAGGCCTTTAAAGATTTGTCCTTTTTGTTTTTTTTGTTTTGTTTTGTGTGGGCAGGCTCTTTTTTTTTTTCTTTTAATAGATGTTTCCAGTCTTGTTGCTGTGTCACTAATCGGTTTTCTTGCTGAAACAGCATGATCTAAACATAAAACGTTCTGTACTTGAAACAAGGACTCTCACATATGGCTTGCTTTTGTTGGGAGCTTGCTCTCTTATATTTTCTTTAAATCTGAACAAAGCTATACTCTAATGGTCAAAAACATTTGAATTAGTGCAAAATGTATCCACTGGTGTATAGGGCTTTTTCCATGGTAGATTTTTGCTTATATACTTTTAATACTAATATGTAGTAGAGTCTTGTAGTGTAGCGATATTAAATCTTGGTGTGCTCAGTTACAGAACCACAAAAGTTCTATAAAAAATGTTTCTAAGGAGTCTCACATTTCATAAATTTTCTCATAACTTTTCATAAATAGGTCAAGCTCTTTGCGCACAGCCAGAACTCCTTGCATTCATTCGCTCCCCTACTCCTTCATGTTATTGGGACCCTCATGTGTCATCCTTCTGACTCTCCCAGTTTTCTCCTGCTGAAGTGCAGCATTTCTGCCTTTCCTGCCCCTCACCCCTGCTTTAGTGTCTTTGATGCTTCACCAAGGCTGGTGGTCCCACATGTGCATCCCTCCCCGCAGTGCTTTTACTTCTACCTCCACTTCTATTTCCACCCTCCCCATCTCTTTTCAGGGGCTTCCTCTGCTCCCATATGGGGATCTCTGTAAAACTGGAGCATGCCTCCTGATTTCTGCTTTCCTTGACAAAGATTCCCAAGTCTCCCGCTTCCAGAACAACTGAACGTCTCCTCATTCCCACCTCCCTAGTGAGAGTGGCTGAGTCAGAGGAGGCAAGAGGAGATGTAGGAGGTATTCAAGGGCTAAGGAAAACACATGCCTGGGCCCAGAGAGAATGGTCATAGGGTATGACGTCGGTCATAAAGTGAGCACTGGCATGGAAAGGTTGAGAACCACTGCTGTAGGTAAGTGCTTGTCACTATGGTGTTGTGAAAAGAGCTTCACTCTCCCAATATTTCCCTCAGCCATTTGTAACTATTTTAAAACACAGAACCTGATCAAGAGAATTCAGGCCATTGATACGTAGAAATTTTGGAGTTGTTGTAAGGCAAATAAAAGGGAGAGTAACCATTACATTAATATGTATGGCCAGTGAGTGAATGGCTGTCCATAATGAAAAGAGATTTTATGTGTCTGGCCTTGAGTAAAATTTCCTGCATATAGGGAAGTAATCTGGAGTTTTTCATCTCACTTTAGGGGAATAAAATTTTAAGTTCTCATTTTCTGTAATGTGACAATGAATACTTTTAAAAACTGTAATACTATTAAGCATTAATGGTCATTCTTTAAAATTCAAATCTCTCTCACATCAGAAATCATTCTTTCCTTTTTAAGTAAGAAAATATTATTTCTCAAGATGTCATATCAGAGAGTTCATCCTGGTATGCCAGTACCATCATTTATAGACTTGTTTTTTAAGTATTCTATTTCTCTTTCCCTGAATTTTTCCCAAAGTAATATCTGTCTTCAATTTCTTTTGTGTTCAAGTATATTAAATACTTCTCTGTGCCCAACATGGATATGTTTTGGGCTCCAGACCAAAGCCTGGATGCTTATATTTTATGGGATTTGCAAAAGTTTGGTGAGAAAAGTAATGGGAAAAGAGACTTGAAACAAAATTATGAGTCTGGGGCCCTTAGAGTATTTTTTGACCTGCCCTCAATGGTGGCTGAGCTTCCATATATAAGCTCTTAATACTTAATATAACCCGAAGTTCAATGAATGAAAACTCTGTCCAAATTTTATATAAGAAGTCTACTATATCAGAGCTTCTCAGACTTCTAGCACAGCCATCAGTGTTGTTTACAAGAGTGGACATATCAGCATTGCTGTTTTAGTTTAGATCAGGGTTATGGTTTTAAAGCCAATCCTAGTGATTCTTACTTACCACATGTTGGCTCACACTGCAAGCAGTCTTGGAGCACATAAACTAGATTTATTTTGGACAAAGCTAAACTGTAATACCTGAGAAGGGTACCTAATGCACTGCAGCTGCCAATAGGTGTTCTTTCTATGTGACCAGGTTATTACTAGTCTTAATTAAACTCCCTTCCAATTAATATAGCGTGGATGTTGCTCCTCAGCAACAACAATTTTGCCCTACAGATCTGCTGCTGTTAGTCTATGCTACTTGCAAAGGTAGTCATAGACAGAGAGTGCTCTGATCATCATCAGCAATCGTTCCTGACTCTGTTCTGGGCCATTCATTTGTGCAGGAGAAATGCCTCCAACACCCTCATCTCACGCTGATCAAATGCAGAAAAGTTCTAGTCCTAATAATAGGCTACCTTTTCCCAGTCTTGGAAGCGGGGCACTGGGGTTGACCCCAGAAAAATGGTTGGTCAGTGCCAACTGCAGATTTGAAACCGTCATTTTCTCCTCGCCATCCCAATCTCAATAAAACCTCATCACTCAGCAGTTCTCCTGGCAAAGTCTATGTCTGTGGGTGCTCTAAAACAAGGGTCAGTACCAGCACCGACCCACACATAGGCAGGACAACTCCTGGCCATCTTCTCTGATGAAGTTGGGTAAGGCTGTTTGAGTCTGTTCAGAGTCACAGGTACTGATGGATTTCTGAATGTGTAACAGGGGAGGGCTGGTGGGATCTCAGGAAACCTAGCAGCTGGAAGTGGGTTGCTGTCAGTGCAGACACAGGGATAAAAAATCTTGGGCACCCTTTTTCTGGATGTGGAGAGGGTGGGAACATCCTCAGATGTGTCTTTGAGCTTGCACTTGAGGTGTGCGTGCAGGCTGTCAGATCCTGTGTGGGCTGCACAATGTTCCTCACTGGAACAGGGCTGCCTAGTGGCAAGCACCAGCCCAGACCTAGGCTGCAAGAAAAGCTGCTGGTTTCCTGTTGCCAGACCACATTAACTATTTCCAAGGGAACATGCAACACTAAACTATAGGGCCAGGAGGAAATGTTGTGCACCAAGGAGCAGCACAGCTAGGTCTTTGCGAGGCTGTGCAGGTGGTTGCTACGCTTGGCAGCAGCTTGCTTCTGCAGTTGGGGAAACCCCTGCTTTAGGAGTCACTATTACAGTACCCTTCCTGATCCCATAGCAATACTTGGGTCCTACAGCTCTTAAAAGCTTTAAAATCTGCAAGATTTTAAGTTTGCTGTGTCTGGGAACTCTTTCCCTTTCAAAGCTGATTCAGCAAAAGCAAAAAAAGGGTTTTTTTTGAATGACTCCTCCTTTCTATCAGTTTCCCACTTTCATCCATTGAGAAGGGGAGACCAAGGCCTGCATTAGTGCCTTACTTTTATTTTTTGGACACGGTTTTCCTTAACGAATAGCACTTTTTTTTCTCTCTCTCTCTCTCTAAGCAAAGACATTAACAAGGCTCTGCTGTTGACGAGTTGTGTCGTCAGGTAAGGGAGTTACGGGAGGAGGTCAGTAGGCTGCGCAGCATCCAGGAAGCGGAGCAAGAGATAGACAGGGTATTTTCAGAGACTGTGCAGCTTCGGGAGTCCCAACCCCCCGCAGCAGTGGAGTTGCCAGAGGGCTCTGTGCCGTGTGAAACGGTACATCATAACATCATAGAAGAAGACTGGAAACTGGTCACTGCTCGTGGGAGGAGAAAGGCTCCTACTCCTCCTGAAGACCTGAAGCTGAAGAACAGGTTTAGTGCCCTCCAGGATGAGGAGGAGATGGGCATGGCTGCCAGGGAAGTACCTGGGACAACAGACCCTGTGCCCTGCCGGAACGCCTGGAAAAAGCAGCGGGTGATTGTTGTGGGGGACTCCCTGCTGCAGGGGACGGAGGCATCCATCTGCCGACCTGACCTCATGTCTAGAGAGGTTTGTGGCCTGCCAGGGGCTCGTGTGAGAGATGTCATGCAAAGACTGCCTAGGCTTGTCCATGCTTTGGACTATTACCCACTGCTGCTCTTTCATGTGGGCGCCAATGACACCAAGGGCAAACTGGAGACCATCAAGCAGGATTTCAGAGCTCTGGGGATGGTGGTCAAGGGTCTGGGAGCCCAGGTCATCTTCTCCTCAATCCTGCCAGTGTGGGGATGGATGAGAGGAGGAGGAGACGGACTTTCCAGGTTAACGACTGGCTGCGCCGCTGGTGTTGGCAACAGGGTTTTGGTTTCTACGACCATGGGACCCTGTTTGAAGATCGACAACTGCTGGGGAGAGATGGGATCCACCTCACGAGGCGGGGCACGCGTGTCTTTGCCAACAGGTTGGCCAACCTGGTAAGGAGGGCTTTAAACTAGGAAAGATGGGGGAAGGGGAGAGTTATAGTGACAGGGTAGTTGGCAAAAGACTGCTCAAGTCAGGATGCCTCCAGCAGGTGAAAGCAGCCAGGGAAGTGCGCATGGGATGTGGCTATGGAGGACCCTCTTTTACCCCTCCTGGGAAACCTGCATGCTCGATCACCTCTCTGAAATGCCTGTACACCAATGCACGCAGCATGGGGAACAAACAGGAAGAACTAGAGATGTGTGTGCGGTCGCAGGGCCATGATCTCATTGCCATTACAGAGACATGGTGGGATAGCTCGCATGACTGGAGTGCTGTCATGGATGGCTACATGCTTTTTAGGAAAGACAGGCCAGGAAAGCGAGGTGGTGGAGTTGCTCTTTATGTGAGAGAGCAACTGGAATGTATTGAGCTGTGCCTGGGGGTGGATGAAGAGCGAGTCGAGAGCTTAAGGGTAAGGATTAAGGGCAGGGTAGCATGGGTGACACTGTTGTGGGTGTTTACTACAGGCCACCTGATCAGGAAGAGGAAGTCGATGAGGCCTTCTACAGACAGCTGGAAGTAGCCTCACGATCCCAGGCCCTGGTTCTCATGGGGGACTTCAACCACCCCGATATCTGCTGGAAAGACAACACCACAGCTAGGCACAAACAGTCCTGGAGGTTCCTGAAGAGCATTGGTGACAACTTCTTGACACAGGTGGTGGAGGAGCCAACAAGGAGAGGTGTGCTGCTGGACCTCGTACTAACAAACAAAGAAGGACTAGTGGAAGATGTGAAGGTCGGGGGCAGCCTTGGCTGCAGGGACCATGAGATGGTGGAGTTGAGGATCCTGCGAGGAGGAGGCAGGGCGCCAAGTAGGATTGCAACCCTGGACTTCAGGAGAGCAAACTTTGGCCTCTTCAGGGACCTACTTGGAGGAATCCCATGGGTTAGGGCCCTAGAAGGAAGGGGTGCCCAAGAGAGCTGGTTAATATTCAGACATCACCTCCTCCAAGCTCAAGAGCGGTGCATCCCTATGAGTAGGAAGTCAAGCAAAGGAGGCAGGAGACCTGCATGGATGAGCAAGGAGCTCCTGACAAAACTCAACCAGAAGAAGGAAGTATACAGAAAGTGGAAAGGGGGACAGGCCACTTGGGAGGAATATAGGAACGTTGTCAGAATATGCGGGGATATGACGAGGAAGGCTAAGGCCCGTTTGGAATTAAATCTGTTGAGAGATGTCAAGGACAGCAAGAAGGGCTTCTTCAAATACATCAGTAGCAAGAGGAAGACTAGGGAAAATGTGGGCCCTTTGCTGAATGGGGTGGGTGCCCTGGTGACGAAGGATGCAGAGAAGGCAGAGTTACTGAATGCCTTCTTTGCTTCAGTCTTTCCTGCTCAGGCCAGCCCTCAGGAACCCCAGACCCTGGAGGCAAGAGAGAAAGTCTGGAGGAAGGAAGACTTTCCCTTGGTGGAGGAGGATTGGGTTAGAGATCATTTAAGCAGACTTGACACCCACAAATCCATGGGCCCTGATGGGATGCACCCACGAGTGCTGAGGGAGCTGGCAGATGTCATTGCTAGGCCACTCTCCATCATCTTTGAAAGGTCATGGAGAACAGGAGAGGTGCCTGAAGACTGGAAGAAAGCCAATGTCACTTCAGTCTTCAAAAAGGGCAAGAAGGAGGACCCAGGGAAATACAGGCCAGTCAGTCTCACCTCCATCCCTGGAAAGGTGATGGAGCAGCTCATCCTGGAGGCCATCTCCAAGCATGTGGAGGACAAGAAGGTGATCAGGAGTAGTCAGCATGGCTTCACCAAGGGGAAATCATGCCTAACCAATCTGATCGCCTTCTATGATGGAATGACTGGCTGGGTAGATGAGGGGAGAGCAGTAGATGTTGTCTACCTAGACTTCAGCAAGGCTTTTGACACTGTCTCCCATAACATCCTCATAGGTAAGCTCAGGAAGTGTGGGCTAGATGAGTGGACAGTGAGGTGGATTGAGAACTGGCTGAATGGCAGAGCTCGGAGGGTTGTGATCAGCAGCACAGAGTCTAGTTGGAGGCCTGTAGCTAGCGGTGTCCCCCAGGGGTCAGTACTGGGTCCAGTCTTGCTCAATTTATTCATCAATGACCTGGATGAAGGGACAGAGTGCACCCTCAGCAAGTTTGCTGATGATACAAAACTGGGAGGAGTGGCTGATACACCAGAGAGCTGTGCTGCCATTCAGAGAGACCTGGACAGGCTGGAGAGGTGGGCGGAGAGGAACCTCATGAAGTTCAACAAAGGCAAGTGCAGGGTCCTGCACCTGGGGAGGAATAACCCCATGCACCAGTACAGGTTGGGGGTTGACCTGCTGGAAAGCAGCTCTGCCGAGAAGGACCTGGCAGTGCTGGTGGACACCAAGTTAAGCAGGAGGCAGTAATGTGCCCTTGTGGCCAAGAAGGCCAATGGTATCCTGGGCTGCATCAGGAAGAGTGTTGCCAGCAGGTCGAGGGAGGTGATTCGCCCCCTCTACTCAGCCCTGGTGAGGCCACATCTGGAGTACTGTGTCCAGTTCTGGGCTCCCCAGTACAAGAGGGATGTGGCACTACTGGAGCAAGTCCAGTGAAGGGCTACAAAGATGATTAGGGGACTGGAGCATCTCTCTTATGAGGAAAGGCTGAGAGAGCTTGGCCTGGTTAGCCTGGAGAAGAGAAGGCTGAGAGGGGATCTTATCAACGTGTACAAGTATCTGAAGGGAGGGTGTCGAGAGGATGGAGCCAGACTCTTTTCAGTGGTGCCGAGCGACAGGACACGAGGCAACGGGCACAAACTGAAACACAGACGCTTCCATCTGAACATGAGGAAAAACTTCTTCACTGTGAGGGTGACAGAGCACTGGAACAGGTTGCCCAGAGAGCTTGTGGAGTCTCCTTCTCTGGAGATATTCAAAACCCACCTGGACACAATCCTGTGCAATGTGCTCTAGGTGACCCTGCTTGAGCAGGGGGGTCGGACTAGATGATCTCCAGAGGTCCCTTCCAACCTCAGCGATTCTGTGATTCTGTGATTCTGTGAAGGCTCACATTATATATACAAAATTTAAAATATAACTGATTAATCTATACAGTAACTTCTTAAAAGTCATGAAAATATCAAAACTGGGGCAAAACTCAGGGCTTTATATCCTGCCTATGCATATTTTGGTTAAGCTGTTCTCACTGACTAGCATCATGTGAATAATAATATTCAAATGAAACTGCGGCTGTTTTTCATAAAGAAATGGTAGAAAGTCTCGTCTGGATTGAACAGGCAGAACAAGAGAGAGAGAGAAGATTAAAACTGTATGAAGTAGAAATCCATATAGGATGGTAGGAATTGATCAGACACTTATTACTAGAAGCATAAACAAGAAAATGCCTCCCACAAGCACATCTATACTAGCAAATATACCAAAGCAAATATGTCAGCATATAGCACAGAGTAAACTTTTTTTTTTAATTGGTGGAAGGGCAGTTGTTCAGAATACAGATTATCTTAAAGTGCAATAAAGACATTTTTCCAAGGCTAATCTAATCTTGCATTGACAGCACAGTTGGATTATATTGCATAATGGAAGCACTGCAAAAACTCTGAAGCTGGCAACATCTCACAGCAGCTCTGGAATCATGTAATGTAACTTAACAATTAAATAATTAAAAAGCAACAGAACTGCATTTATATGGTGCCATATCCAAGATGTATTCCTACTGAGGAACTTTCTGTCTTAGGTGTAATGTTGCATTTTTGTTAGGACGTCTGTATCATGCTGAGCTGCATTGTGCAGACACACCAGCTTGGGTCAGCGTTAGCTCAGGATCCCTGTGATCTGCAGTGTGGTAGAAGGATGCTCTGTGGAGCCTCTGCTTGCACATAGGAGTGTTTCTCTGCCTCTTCAAGAGTTGTCTTTATTGAGTGTGCCACTGAGAAGTCTGTGTGATAATGACTGCCCTTGACTTTCGTGATTGCAACAAATTATTAGTTATCAATATTCTCAACAGTTAATTGCTGTTAAAAATCTTGGAGTCATCTAAATCTACATAGAAGTTTATTTTCTCTGCTCCAGCAGAACATTCATTGTTGGTGAGACACATTTGGGCAAGACCTCTTGAAGCTGAAAATTGCAGTATTTTTTTTTTAATAGGACAGTGTCTCGCTGGGAGACGTTAGCAACAGAAATACTGTCCTGGGAGAAATTTAAAAGGTAACTGTTGCTCTTCATGTTGATATTATGGTTTGCATTTGTCTTTTCCTCCAATTCAAATTTCTGTGTCTGTCATCACTCATAAAATGTACAGAATTAATCCTGTAAAGCAACAAATTGGTATGTGAACAGAGTTGGGTGTGCAGAGAGGCAGTCTGTTGTGCTAGGAGAGCTGTTCCTGAAGGACACACCAAATTGTGCATTGTGCTTGGATATAATTCTGCCATGACTAGACAGATGGATGACTATAAATGAAGTATCTTCCTATTCCCTCCGAGACATAGGCAGTAATGTCCTTCCTTAGATGTTCTGTCATGGCAGTGCACACAATTAGCTACAGAATATTAGTTACTCTGCTGGATGCAAATCAACATCTTTCTGTAAGTATAGCAAAGGCACAAACGTATCAAATGGTATCAAGATACCAGATTTTCACATATGCTCAGTTGGTGTTAGTGATTTGGTTGCTCACCAGCGGAGTCAGGGGAGAGAGTATAATGACTGGACAGTCTTATGTTTATTTGTAATCAACCACAATGTAACGTTTTCATCTCCTTGTCTATTTAAATACAAAAGAGCACATTTCACTTTGTAATGAACCATATACACTGATGTACAACTTTACTGAAATATCAATTTCTTCCAAAGCTTCTCATCCAGATGTAATAGCTTCACAGTGGAGACTGTTTGACATTGTGGTTAAACACCAGTACGGATCTAAGTCAGAAGTAGAATCTTCTTTTATGTCCTTTATATTGAGAAAAGAGAAATACATCCAGGTGTTTAATTTCCTACCTTAAACACAGCAGGTATTTCAACTTGGAGGATTTGCCTGAAATTCTTTGTGATGTTAGCTACACCAACAGGTGTCTACTTATCTCTTATGATCTTGCTGGATAGATTGCTTTAATTAAGCAATAGGTGAATTTGATTAAACACCTTGATCTGATGTGTGCATAAAAAGAAAGACCTGACCTCTGCCAAGGATCATCAATAGATCAAGGATCTGTCTTTTTTTTTTCTTTGACAGGAAGTCTCTTTAACTTGTTTCTCCTGCAAAATACGGGTTTGAATTGGACAGTTGCTGAGCAGTGAATGCCCAGTGGATGTCTGCCACCCCAGAGAATCAGGCTGTAAACTGGGACCTGTAACCCCAGACAGTGACATAATTTTGGAGGCACAGAAGGCCTTTTCCAGCTTCTGTAAAATACTTACCTTTCTCAGTCACTGTGCAAATGTAGCAATTCTGCTCATGCTGCCTTTGCTATGAGCTATGTTGTGGAAAGATCTGTATCATTCTTATGTTGCGTCAGTTCTGTCTTGAGCAGTCAGTCATCTGACATTTCTTAAACACTCAGAATAAAATTAATAACCCTCTGGAGGAGCCTCTACTGATTATACGGTAGCATGGGTTTGACCAGCTAGACTTAGGTGTCTAAAAGCTTGTTATATAAATTAGTGTACAGTAAGCTTACCCTGAAATAGAGCAAAATCTTCTAACAATTGCATTTTGTGCCTTCATGATCTACTTTCTGTTAGCATTTCACTCAGCTAGTTGTTTTAAAGTTTGGGCATATTTTATGGAAGGGCTAAGTCACCAGCAATTTTTAAATAACAATACAAATTCATAACTTTATTTTTTTACATATCCTGCATCCAGACAGTACCCATACTGGAAAACAGAGCTTCCCCTCATTACTCCCAGATAACAGTACTCCCAGATAACAGTACTCCCAGATAACAGTATGCTTTATTTTAAGCTTTGTCTTGATGTGTGATCAAGCACCACAAATTTGCATCCCAATCTCACAATTTATTACACGTTCAGCCCTTAGAGAAGGCAGACAATATTACAGTTAACAATCCACTTTCCTGCTTTCCTATTTCCCTAAGAAGTAGTTGACAGGTCTTCCTCATGGTCCCGTAAAAGTAGGAGAGAGAAAATATATGCATAGTATTTAATTTGAAAAGGCCTTTGAGAAAATTAGTCTTCAGAATCATATGCCAGGAATGATCTTGAGTGTTGGCCCAATATTTCTAGAAAGCTGGAGACCTCATCTCCTTATCTAAGTCACATAGAGAGCTTTTGCAGCAAGGTGAGCCAATTTTAAGACACTTCAGGGAGTCTGAGAGTGGATTAAGCAGTTCATGTAGATATCCCTAGTATCCTCTCATGTCACAGTTGGAAACATTTGATTGTGTTAGCTGTAGACTGCAGAGTGACTGTTTTCCAAGCATTTTTTTCTATCATGTACTACCAAGTCTCTTGGAGTTTTTATTTCTTTTTCTTTCCTCTCCTACCTTTCTTACCTTTGCTGCACACTTACATTCATCTTGGAAGAATTTACTGTTCTGCGAGCTGTTAAAAGAGAAGTAGCTGTGTCTTCTGGACTACAGTTGTTCCATTTAAAAATGAATTACTTGTTCTGCTTCTTGTTCTACAGTGTTTATGGTTGTCCAGTTGAGGAACTATTGAAGGTTAAGGTTTTAGCATTACCCCACATGAGCTCAAGCCTGTGACATTATTGTGCATCACAACACTGCAAAATTTCTAACCATCTGGTAAGTTCCTCTGAGATACCTAAATCAAAAGAGTTCTTGAAAGGGGATATAGGTTATCCTGCCCCAAACTTTTTTCAACATAGATAACATTGAAAGCAATTTAGCAACTTAAGCATTGCCATCATCTTGTTTTGGGTTTTCTTCTCTGGAAAACAAACCAACACAAAGCAAAAAAAAAAAAAACAAAAACCAAAAAAACCTAAAACCCAGCTTTTTATTGTAAAGGTCTGTTGCCTTCTCATGTCCTTTTTTATTCCTGTGCTGCCTTCTCTAGTACATTTGTCCAGCTCTAGAGAGGTCTCAAATGCAGAAAGGCTAAGATAGAAGCACTTGAAAGAGTTCTGTTCAGGTATGGACTTTCTCTGCTGATAACAGAATTGGTTCTCACTCCATCTGTGCAGAAATTATTGTTATAATGGCAAACCCAAATATTTTCTAATAGGATTAGAATTCTGTAAAGCTCTTCATTTCTGTAAGGATCCATTGGGTCTATCCATTCTGTACAGCCTCAATGTTCATTTTATGGGTGGGAAGTCAACTTTGAAACAATTTATGTTTATTTTCATTCAGTTTAAAGACTGTTAAATAGTCCCACACAGTTTGTAAATATATTACTTCTAGTGTAACTAGCATGCATTAATATATCTAGGTGTAGTAACCGGGCTAAAAGTAGTAAGTCGTCCTGTAATTCTTTGTTTAATTCTTTAAATGCATATAGGCTAGCGGTGGGTATACCAAGCTGAATTTATCAGTACTGCCTTTCATTCAGTTCTCTCACTTGACAGCAGCTTCATTCTCTTGCTTGGGCTTTGGTCAGCCCAAATTAACTACTTACATTGAAGCATGCAGTACAAGGATTTTACCAGATTTGCATAGTATTGGCTAATTTTTGGAGTAAGCCCTGTACCCCAGAGGTCTAACATATCTGGAGTGACTGCTAAGAACCCTGCTTCCCTATCTCCTGCCTCCTGTCTCTGCTTCTCTCTCTCTTTTTCTAATAGCCACTATTCACTGTGGCTGTGATTCAAAGAGAACTCTTCTTCTTCAGAAAAAAAAAAAAAAAGATTTTTTTTCAGTTGATACAGCCTTAACTCTCTTCCTTTGAGCTTCAGTATTTTATGAATAGAGTAGAATATATAGAAAGATTAGAGCATGTATTCCTCATACAATCTATTCAGGTATTATGGCAAGCTCAATTTCATATCCAGAGGGCTGACTTATACCTGGTTTATGAAATGTGATTTCTGAGCTTTTAAGTTCAAGCTATAGGTCACTTCCTTTAGCAAATTCTGAAAAAGTTTGCCCAACATTGCCTGTTTCATGGACTTTTTAGATTATGGCAAGCAGGCCACTGGTCACTTATCAGTTCATCTGATGATTTTGTACTGAAGCCTTTGATAGCTGCTAATCCAACAAAGGTTTAATATTTTCTTTAAAGTTAGCTCCTCATTTTGCAGAAACCACCAGGTGCTGCTTTGATCCTGTTTTGCACCTCTTGTCTTTTAGTCTTATTTAAAATTACTGTGTCCATTTTGGAGTTACATATGCATTCTCACATCTGTTCTTTTGTGATTCATCAGAAAAACCTGCTCGCAATTTTATCTTCTTAAAAATAAACTCCATATCCGACACCAGCATTTCCCACTCCTGATGTGATGTTAGCAAGTGATTAGAGTCCCGAGGATCCTTTGTGATCCTCAACAATGAGGCGCATTCTTTGTAAAATAAATAGGGTTGTGTCAAAGTAGTATTCCTGAAGCACGGTATGGAAAGGGAATGGGCTTTCATTCACAGATTCAGTTCTTTCACCTGGCTTCTTTGTTGCCTCCTGTCTCTGCTTCTCTCTCTCTTTTTCTAATCACTCTGCCTCAGAGATATGCAAGCCTTTGTAGAACGGGAGCTGGTGAAACACGTGCCTGTGTCTCGCATATACCTCTGTGATAGGCAGTGACCTCTGTTTATTCGGTGCTGGAACTCGTTTCAGCAATCTCTTTCCATAAAGTTGTTAAAAACAGAGCATTGGCAACAGCCTCAAGTGTCATGGTCGTTTAACCAAATCACAACTTAGCCAAGATAACTGGAAATGCTTTACACGGTTTGTAATGATAGTTTGCCCTCAACTTCTGCTTAGTCTTAGATGATGTTTGTTTTAAAGTAAGAGGGATGGTAGGGCAGAATATAGTGAAGAACTGCATTCAGAACTGTGTCAGACAAACATTGTTGCTGTTTTTATTTTGTTGTTTACACTTGCTAATTAACAACCATGAAGAAAAAGATAATTTCATAAGCCTATATGAAATTCTTGTTTTGTGGTGAATCACTTGCTGAAATAGAAGAAGGAGGAAGTGGAAGAGCACATCTGAGAAACTGTGTAAGAAAACTCACTTGCTGAGCAGAAATTCCTGGATCAGAAACATGATGGCTCTCAGCTGTCTACATAGAAAATGGAAATAGATACACACCTCCAGACAGTGACCCACCAAAGATCTAATTGCTGTCTGAAAAACAGTCTTCCTCCTTGTTGACAATGGTGGAAGTTGTCCTGACTACCCTTTTACTAACACTTCGCCCAGGTTGTACGACTCTCCCTTGATCCCCAGGTATAGATATAGCTGTTGAAGTGGAATGGTTTCCATAAATTTGAAGAGATACTGTATTTTAAAACAGATGAGTATATGAAAGATTCTGGTTACACTCTAGAACTAAAGACCTGCAAGCTCTATTTGCATATTAATTTTTTTATTTTGATCTGATGACAAAATACACCCATTTCCTCTTTATAACTGAACTTTTATCTTTGCTGCTAGAGTATTTGTTTTCTTTTGGCTGTGTTCCCCATATTTTTGTGGAAACCACTTAAATTAAGAAATTGTTTTAATCAGTTTGAGTATTGGAACAAAATAAAATGCAATGACTAAAATCTAAACTATGCAATAAAAATAGATTCTATCTTTAATAGATAGATAACATAGGGTATAAATTTATATAGAGTTAGGATAAAAATTCACAGCATGAATTTCTGTCTCCTAGTACCCAAATCTGGATAATTTGGGAATAGAAAGGAGACTGTAAGTCATATAAATCTTTTTATATCTGTGGGCAATATATAGGTCTTGAAAGTAAAACAAGAAAGGAAGCAATTTTCTGACTCTTAAGATACTTCTGGTATTTCAGAGCTTCTGCCAGCACTATGCTGGAATAAAACCAGTATCTTTTAAAATGAACTAAAGAGAATAGAGTAGGAGTTGTAAGGTTGAATCAGGTAGAAGAGCAGCGTGAATCTCTCTCAAACATCGCATGTGAGTATTTTGACTACTTATTTATTGGATGTTGGAAGATGGGACTTGTATATATGTGCTTACTTTCGCAGAAGCTGACCAGAAATTTCATCATTGCTAGAATCAGCAACACATTTCTCTGGAAAGTTTTAGGTCTGCAAACCAAATGAGAAATGATTTTTTTCAGAAAATTCCAACTGCTTCAATCTGTAATAGTTTCCTTTGAAATACCAATCTAATTCATCATAAAAAAAGAAAAAGGATATCCAGGCTTTTATCTTCTGCTGCTTTAAGAGAAGCAAAAGGTGAAGAATTTTAAATATCAGTTTCACATATTTTGTAAAGAAACATGAAACAAAAGCTTCTTTTTCAAATTCCCTTTTGTAACCGCTTCTCAGTTTTTCCCTATGTTTTTAGTCAGTTGTTCTGTTTCCATGGAGCTGTACAAATTAGTAGACGTCTGGGTGGTAAAACAGAAAAAAAAAGCACAAAACTAGGGTACGTATCTTATCTGACATTTTCATAAAGAAAACACTGCATTTTCTTTCTCTATCAGGAATGTAAAAGTGGGCACATTTTAAGTGTTTTGAAAGTTTCAGTTACTCTTCAAGCAGAAGTATCATTACTGGAGCACTTCAGCAGAGGTCTTTTCTCACTGTTGAATTGTAAGTGCTCAGCAGATTATGGCAGCTGCAACAGGATTTAGATTTCATCCCTTCTGTTGTTGAGAGCAAAATAATTCCCTTTCGGTGAAAATAGCATTAGCAATACTTCTGTAAATCTGTGCGGCTTTTATCCATCTTATTGTGCCTGAGGTCACTGTTTGTAACACAAGATTCTCTGTGTTGTCCAGGCATACTGTGGCATGATCAGTGTACTTGCAAAATGGTTCATCAATCAATCAATCACTCTCTGTATACCTCTAAAATGACTCATCAGTTAATCAGTCTGCTAATTTAACTGCTGCTTGCCCTTTGCTAGGTCGGTAAAGATGCCATTGTGGTCCCCATAAATTAAAAATAGTACTGTGCTAATGTAATAGCAGTTGCAATTAATTATTCATAAATTCTTATTTATGTGATTATTCTTCTGACTGTGATGTAAATGATATTTAAACTCTAGGCTCTATTTTAGGAAAACTTAATGGCAAAGAAAGATCTGCCATTTAAACTGAGGTGAATTGAATCTCTAAAGAATAAAAGGAGAAAATAAAAGGAACTGTGATCCACATCCTATTCTTTTCTTCAGGTCCATGGTCCATTACCTAGTGAAAAGGTTAATAATTTGCCTCTAGAATAACAAGCTTCAGATTGTTCTGCTTTAAAAATGCATTTGTTATCTTCTCAAGCGCTAGAAACTACCTAGACGGCTTTTATGTCCTTATAATCCTCAAATAATACTGAGAACTATACAATTCATCAAGCAAAAAGGTGGGAGTTTTACCCATTAAAAATAATATAGGACAAAAATAGCTGACTAGGGTTGACAAAATAACATTTGCTGTCCACGTACTTCTATACTTAGCAGTAATTTTCTGCTGATTCTTGTAGAAGTCTCTCTTGCAGGAGGGTAGGTGAGGGGGTTCTCCCTGCTACCTTCCACACATCGATACATAGAGAGAAATTTTGGATATTCTGCAAAGAGAGTTTTGGATATTTCATTGCAAACACATAAGTAAGGAAGAGACATATTACCTCTGTGCAGTTCTGGGGTTTGGGGTAAGTACCATCTGGCACTCCAGAAGGTACCAGGGTTATTCAGGGTGAAAAACTGTTCAGGATCCTTCAGCTCTGTGGAAAGTGCCGATCATTTCTTGAACAGCATTAAGATTTACTGCAGGGCTTGTTCCTTGACCCTCAGTGCCCAAGCTGTTGTACAGCTCTGTCTTCCATTTCTCTTCTTCTCTTTTTCATGCTATTCCTCAAGGAAAAATGCCAGAATTTCTACCTAAAAATGTTAGGTGACAGCCGCTCAAAGTGGTGCATTATACTTGTAGGCACTTCTTTGGTCTCCCTGGTTTCTGAAGAATCGTATCAGAAATCCTGGTGGGCAGAAAGCACAAAGTGCTTCAGAAGAATTGTTGACATGATAGAAGTAACACAGAAAAGTGGCCACGAGATACAGTAGCCCTAAAGGCAGCTGAACAAAGGAAGGCTGTGAAAGATTTCCAGCTGCCGGGAAAGCTCGTAGGAAGCCGCTGTAATGGGGGCAGCACAGTATCTACGCAATCTTCAGCTAACTTTTGCAGTGCTTTGGAAAGTGTTTTCTTAGGAAAGGGAGGGATTCGGCTTCTAAGGCAGGAGTGGGCTGCCTCTATTCATTATTCATCCTGAGGTGTTAGTGCTGTTCCACAGCCAGGAGCAGTGTTTCTCAGCATAAGCGAAGGAGGCCGTTGAAATCAAGGAGCAGTCAAGTACATTGTGTGTATTGCCCATGCCAGAAAATCAGGCTGCTGCTGTTACTACCCCCACATTTTCAGGATCTAGGACAGGGGGAGGGAGAGCCAGCTACAGGTACAAAAAAGAGGAGAGGCAGCACATCTCAGAAGCAGCAGCCACCTCGCCAGGCAGGTGCAGCAGGTGAAGCAAGTGTGATTGCCCAGGCGTCCCCCCACAATGTCCGTGGCCCCAACAAAGCGGCCGCACATTCTCTGGGTAAGGAAATTTAGTTTTAGTTTTGCCAACTCCGTTAAGGTGACTCTATCCTCAGCATTTTCACTATATTCAGATCAATGAAGACTATATAATTTGAACCCAAGCTACATGATTTTTCTAAAAGCTGGCAAATATTCTAACTGACATAAAAATAGAGAATCTCTTCTTGGCAGAATCACCAGACCTAGATGGGTAAATGATTTTTGGGAGGAATCTGCAAAATCATATTTATTTCTGCTGCTTTGGGATGTCATGGTAAATATATACTGTTTGTGAAAGAAAATGAGTAATATAACTATATGATCGAAGAATAGGTTTTATCTTTTTGATTAAAAACAATACTTCATTTGTTCTGCACTGCCCTGAAGTGCAATTGCAGGCACTTTACACAGTCTTTTTTGGATCAGAAGCACTGCATCCCTTCCCACCAGCAACATGGGAACTGTGGGGTTTGGCGTTTTTTTCCTTATAACTGTTAAAAAGGAGATGAACTCTTTTCCCCAGCTGCAACTAAAGGGGAAAAAATGAGGGATATAATGTAATTACCAGCACTGGAATCTCACCAGGATGCTGGACCTTATTTCCCTGAATTTCTCAAAAAAGTGCCATGGGACCCTCTATAATTATAAGCAGTCAGAACCACAGTTCCATATCTGACATGAAACACTGCCTCCAGCAACTCAGAGCATCAGACTGTTTGTTCAGCACTGACTCAAAAAGGCCATCTAATGAGTCACAGTCATGTTTTCTGTCTTCCTTTAATTTTGCTATTTACCTATAGCTTGCTGCAATATCTTAATAACCAACATCTGTACATTTCACAGCACTTCTCCACAGACAGCAAAATAAGATCAGACAGTGTGTATAATCCAGTCTATATTCCTTAACACTATTTCATAAGAAAAGTGTGTGAAAAAATGTAGAACAATGTTTTTCTTTGTTGATGTGATCTTAAGTGATAGAAAGTAAGATGATAGTAGTATTTTAACTGCAGGAAGTTTTTGAAACTTTCATGTATGATTGATGAGTGAGTGACAATGATAAACATGAATTCAATAGCAAAGAACTGGAAATTAGAAAAATTAGAAAGGAGTGTCCCATCATACTATCTTGGCTATAATATATTGTCACAGACTCTTTTGCAGCTCACTGAGAAAAGGTATATCCAAGCACCTGTTTATGTAACAGACCTAATCAAGATTTACCAAAGAAATATAGGGCAATCAAAAATTGCTTAACATGGAATTTGATTTTCCTCATAATGTTCAGAAAATTAAACCCCGTTTCTCCTGTGCAAAAAGGAGTCACTGGTATTTTCCATGAAGAAAACAATAAACCTATAAAAAAATACAAGTGAAAAAGGAAGTTGATTGAGCTTGCTCATATAAAATTATTTCTACAACATATATCCAGTAGTTGAAAAAGATAGAATAAATGGGTTGTGGTTTGTGTGCCAGTTTAATGAGATAAATAAGTTTGTAAAGTTCTTGATGTGAGGAGCCAAGGTGGAAGGAAGAATATGTGTGTGAGAATGTTTCCACCCCAAATTATGATCAGCTCTAGTATTTTAGTGTCAGAAAGGAGAATTTGTAATAAAATAGTGAATGTATATAAAATGCCTATATTCACATGCTACCTAATTAGAAAAAATCAAGTTCTGAGATAGAACATGTATTTATTTTTTAATTTATCCCATTCTCATTTATTTGTCGAGGATGTGGTAAAATCAATGATCTGCACAGATTAATGAAATAAACATCAGCATGCTGATTTCATCAACATGAAATCAAAATCAACAGCAGCACGGGTTAATGAAATCACTTTGGAAATTACTTGGATCACTTGGAAATGATGTCTGATTTCTCAGGTTGTTTCCAGTTGTAGAAATCATGCTTCTTACTCATTCCTTTTCTAAAATTCCTGTCATGATGTTAACTTTATCAAAGAGAAAAATCCTAACTAGTGGATAGCTGGGGAGAGGGAGGTGGGCTCAAAATACATTGCAGAAAATGTTTGTGTTATCACTGTTTGAAGGAAGATTGTGTGTAAGGAGGTGTCTTTGTTCAAATGAGGAAGCTGTAATGTTTTTAAACCTCAATTTCTTCTACCTCATCTGCCACTGACTTTAGTTTAAGCCTGGCTTATCTTTGCTTTAGAAAAAGGCAGTTCCTAAACAATGTGAGACAGTAGCATTACAAGGTTGTATAAGAAGCATTTGATACAACAGTCACCCCGCTGTTGGTAAACTGGTTTAAGTCAGATGATGTAAGAATATTATCACACCTCATAAGACGGTCAGAGGCTGGATGGTTGCCTTGAAGAATTCATTTGTTTGTTTTTTTTTGACAATCAGTGTGATGAGAGCCCTTGTGAAGTGATCTTGAAGCTCAGTGGGCATTGGGATGCTTAAAAACTGGCCCCATAATCTTTGACTTCAGCATTTAGGAGGCTCAGGTCCCAGCTTGGTTACACTGAGAACACCAGGAAGCCCTTCCTAGCTTTAAAGAAGCTTGTATGTGTGAAAATGGGACAGAATAAGGCTTATGTTTCATCTGAACATAAGTTATTTTAGACAGAAATTCATCAGTAGCAATCCAGGCAATTTCTCATCTGTTTGTATCAAGTAAATTTAGATTATATTCCTCTTTGTGGAGATGTCAAGTTGAAAGCAGGTCAAGACAGATGTATTCACAGATGTAATTCTCAGATTTTCAGATTTATGTAGATGGCCTCCTATGAGGGAGACCAAACTTTAACAAGCTAATAACAGATGAACAGGAAAGGTGGCATTCGACAGAAATGCAATTAGGTATTGTGCAAAAATTTTAATAATCCGGAAAAAAACTGTACACGATGTTACAGAGAGAGAAGTGCTTTGGTATTCTTACTTGAACTAAGGATTATTATTACTACTTTATTCCATTGCTCAACTTTTAAACAAACAAACTGTAACCCAGCTCTAGAGCATTACCGTTGTTATGCTCTAGGGAATGATTTAAGTAAAATAACAATGTATTAGTCTGGTAATTGTTAGTGAGATACTACTTCACTGGACAAGCAAAAGAAAAGGGCAAGTAATGAAAGGCATGCTTTTACTGGGAGGACCCACCTCCTCATTTAGTCAGTCAAGTGTTGTTATCCTTTTATTACCCTGTAATTTGAGGGCAAGTTCAGTGAGTAACTGTGGAGGCCATTAGGAGCTGTCATGGAGAATTTATTTGCCTTTGAATGGAAGGTGGAAGCAGTACAGCAGAGGCTATGCTCCTTCAAAGTGGATAATTCTCCTTTTGCAAGCTTTTTAATACTATGCTTATTGTTTCCTAGTATGTCTCCCTAGACTGTTCTTTGTTGCCTTTGCTGCTCTTGTCAGGAATAAAATTTATAGAAGTATGGCCCAGGAGAACCAATCTTGTTTTGTGTAGTGACTATACTAATAGTCTACAGTGAGTCTTACTGAAAACTTGCAGAAAACATAGTAAAAATCCACACCCCTGCAGAAACTAAAGGTCTGGTGACATTTTTTCTTCACTGCTATAAAATGCAAGTAGTTATGGGAAAATGCTCTCTTATAGTGATGTAACTCCAGAGCAAATCTCATCAAAGTTTGTAAAAGCAAATGCCACTGAAGTCAATTAAATTGTTACAGATATATCATAGTTTAACAGTACAAGCATCTGGCTTCCTGTGAAAGTAGTTGTTATTCTTGTGTTCCCTAAAGTGTATTAGACATCTTGAACACAAGAGAAAAATCTGGTCTTTGCTTTAAATAATGTATTATCTGAATTTTAAAAGACATACGAAGATATGCTAATTTACAGAAGAGAAATAGAGTGACAGCAATAAGTTCATCCAGTTGCTCATGTACGACACATTTATCTTGGAAGAGCCTGTACTACTTAAGAAGTAGAAGACGAACAGTTCTGCCCCATCCTCATTTAGCAATGAGAAACTGTATTAAAGACTGTGTTTTGGGGGTAAGGATGGGTGAGTAGGAGACTGTTCTTTAACAAACACCTTACTCTGTATATTAGACATGGAAGACATTTGTAAGTAAAGAAAGAATTTTCAAAATTCATGTCACTAATACTTTATGTAATTCAGGTACCCTGTGTATGTGCAGTGTTACAGGAGAGCTGTATCAGGAATGTATTTTATTTGTTCTCATTGAAATTAATCCTTGGGTTTTGAGCCGCTTTATAGCTATGTGATTTCCTTAACAGGGTTCCTCTTGCAAATGTCTCAGAGGGAGAAAATAAAAATATATATGCATAAATTAATCTGAAAATATCTGAAAATATCTTTTTCAGATACAAAATCAGGTAGTGAATTCTGAGTCATTAACTTCATGGTCATCTAGGGCTAAGTTTGAATTCTGTGTATTTCTCTTCCCCAGTTAAGGTTACTGTGGTTTCCTGTCAGTGTTCAAAATTTATGGGATCTCATTGCATTGATACCTTTTATTCAAGTACATAGAAATTTGACAGTTGCAGTGCATACATGTAGGCTGATTTATACCAACTGGTTTACCCATTCTTGTTAATAGTTTATCAAAAGGGGGATTTTTAAATGGGTATCTATGCATTCACTATTAACTTATTCTCTGAAATTAAAGCCTGTTTTGTCTTCTTGAAAAGTACAGCGTTCTTGAAATATTAGTGAGTGAATCAAAATTCTCTAAAAACTGTAGCTAAATTATGTTCAGTCATTCATCTGAAAAAATACTTAGTTATACAAATAATGCCTGTTCACAGAAATATTTCCTGAACAGTAATTATAGCATGAACTCTTAATAATGTTTATATATCAAATCTTCCAGTCCAGACAGAAGAACACAGTTCCAAGTACATTATTAATTGGTCAGCTGCATCCAATCAATTACAAAGATTCTGGCACTAATTATTATTTCCTCCTAGTAACTTTATTAAGAAAAAAATGATGAGCGTGAACTTTTCAGTTGGATATTTCCATGAGGCATGGACTGCTTCCTTGTATAAATACCTAGACATTGTTTAAAATATAGCTTTCAACCAGTGGATTTTAGGGCATGCATTTCCTTTCTGCTTTCCTTTCCTTCCTTCTTTAAGCTGCAGGATTTTAAACAGTTTCTAGAGGCACTGGCAGAGGTTTCTTGTGATGTTATTGATAGTTTAAAGGACAGTTATTGTATAGTACAGCCTAGGAGAGGAAAAAGACTGGAACAAAGTTGAAGATACTAGATATTTCAAAATCAATATTAATGCTTTCAGAAGGACAAGCAATGGTCATTCAATAACCACCAGTTCTTAGTAGAAAGGTGTTTTTAAAATTCTACCCTAAATTCCTGTAGCAAACTGATGTGAAAATGTAGCAATGTAGCTGTTAGCCTCTGTGTTTAGTACTGGTGAACAGCGGTTCCTCAGTGTGCAATGCCCCTTGCCTAGTGGTAAACGATTTAATCAATAACGGGAGAAGAAGAGAAAAACCTCTAACCATGCAGACAAGCAGTGTCTGACACTCCCAAGTCATCATGAGTTTGAGGTTACCTTTTGCCTACTCATTTATTCAGCAGAGGTGTAGGTGTAGGCTATGTTTACAACGCTAAATGCACCCGTCCCAAGTGCTGCCTGACTCCTCAGCCAACTGATGGGGTACTGGGCTGTGTGGTGTCCTTAGAGCTTTGTCTAGCATCAGTGCGATCCTAAAATATTGCTCTTACTTGTATGTGTTACATGGCAACTCTTTTGTTCCCCATCCAGTTGTTCCCCGGGGCACATCCAGTTGCTCATGTATTGCCCAGTGTGCTATGGCAGGAGGGTCCTAAAATCCCTGCTAGAGCCACAGAGTTGCCTTCATGATTCATATGTTTTTAAACAAAAGATGTTAATTGCTGAGTTGCTGGATTAATAGTGGGAATAATTCCTAAATATCAGAAAGTATGGACAGTTTCTCAATGAATGGTATCTAGTCATTTCTGAAAGTGTCGGAGTAGTAAAGGTGTAATGTTTGTTGCTGTCCTTACTAAAAATTCATAAGCAATTCAGTATTGGACTTAAAGTACTTGTATTCACTTTTATACTTTCTGGTTTGGATGCTACTCCAAGGACAGTACTTTACATGTACTCACTCCCATCTCATGTGATTAAGAGCACCAGGGAAATGACACTTCCTCAGTAACGATATGAGCAATGTTACTTCCAGCTGCCAGCTGAAGCTCATTTACCAGCTGCCACAATCATCACAAGCACCATTCCCCCACACCTGGCCCTGTCCTAAGCTGTGCAACCCTCTGCTCCTACCTGCAAGGTTTACAGAACTGCTGGCACACCAAACATACATTTACTTATTCAACTAGTTCCTGCTAGCTTCAGTGAAAAAGAAGTCTTTGGGTGTGTTGACACTGTCAAATAAATCAGCTGCTTCTTTGTGAAGTGGTGGATGTGTTAGTTAATTCCCAGGGCTCTCAGGTGAAGCAAACCAGAATGTTTCCCCCCTCCAAGGTGAACTCAGCAGCACTTCAGGAGATGCTTCCTTCTGAGGACAAACAGCCCTCAGACAGGACCACGCTGGGTTTGGTTCCTTCTGCCCTACACAGTCCTCTGCACTATCCCAACAGGCCTTGTAGTTTCAGAAACACCATATGCTCTGATGCCGTATCCTTCATTCCCTTAGCAGCATGCGATGCACACACACCAGGCTGCTCTGACAGATTGCGTGGCAGCCTTTCTATTATTCCAGGTATTAGAACTGAAACAACTTAAAAATAAAATGATTTTCTCTAATGGCCTCAAATACATCATGTGAGGTAATGGGGCTGGTCTGTGGGGCACCAAATTGCCGGTCCCACCTAGAGGGAGTGAATTCACTACATGGCCTGGGGCCCAGGAATGATTACCAGTATAGACATAGCTTGGGCTGTCCTTAGCTGGCAGATGTGACTAATCTGTCTGCTGCAGGATATTTACTTACACAGCTTAGGTGGGTTAGCAGAATGATATGAATAAGCATATCGTGTCAGAGATGGAATAATATCATTTTACAGTGGCTTCTTTTCTCCAGCTCTCCACATTCCCGGGTAGATGGCTGGTATCAGAAAGTGAGACGTCTTGTTAGATCTCCTTACCTCCTTTATACCAGCGTGCAGAAGTAGGACTTGCAATCAAGCCCTAAGAGAATAGCTACTTTGAAGTCATGCTCAAACATTATGCCTTTTAATTGCCTGATTTTCACAGAATGGGTTGCTCTTGCATGTCCACAGGGCATACCAGTGTCACTTTATGGTGCATCATTGCTTCGTAGTACACACAGAGAGAAAACCACTCATTAAAAAGATGAACAGTGCCTGCTTTTCAGTGCCTATTACTATCAAGACATGTCTGAAATACGCAATGCACATTCTTAATGGGTACTGACAAAGTACTTTTAAGCACATTGATGTTTTAATTGTATATTTAGACTAATGAACAAGATGTAACTGAAGATTAACCTTTTGAGTCTATTAAATCAGTGTGAAAGTCTCCCCCACTCCTGGATCGACTGTTTTCTTTCTTTGTATTTTTGATCCTTTCAGTGATACTTTAAGAAGAAGTGAGGTTCCAGCTCTCCTTGAAGCATCCCTGATCATATAGTGAAACAGTGGTAATTCAGCAGGGTAAAAAACCTGCATAGGAATAACATGCAGGACAGAACACACTTAGGATTATTGAAAGTATAATTTTGACCTCAGCAGTGACTTTGCAAAAATGGCACTGTAGAGTTACATATTTAACGTGTCTCCCAGATTTTTCACCTAAAACTCTCTCAGTTGGAGAATGAAATGGTGTTGCTCTTCCTGACCTGCCATCCCTTCTGACTCTGCCTCCAGCAGAGCTCTGTCTGGCATGAGCAACCTTAGCAGCAAGGGTGCTTCTGCTGATCCCCAGCCATACACGTGTAACCTTCTTCCATGGGATTTTCTTCTGCAGTGCCTGTAAACGCCCACTGAAAGGCTACGGCCATGAGTTCGCTGCATTTGATGGGTGGGCATGAGAACAGCGGAGGTTAGTCACACCTTGCATAGTGCTAGCAGGCACAGTGAACGTGTAGATTCAAGGGCAGCCTCAAGGTGATGCTGATGGCAACATGTGAAGTGAGCAATCTGTCTGGGATTGTTTCCTTCTGTCTAGGTTAGACTGAGGGCACAATCTGGTCTGTCCTGGCATGCCATCCATATGCACCCGTTTAGACGGTAAAGGAAACAAAGCTTTGATTACTTGACAGTAGAAAGAGGAAGAGGTGGATATATTCCTGTTCGATATAAAGTACTGGCTGCTGTAGCAGTCTGTGCAAGAGCTGAGTTTAAACATAATTTTCTTATCTAAACCCGGTTTGGGGAAAGACTATTCTAGCTCTCTGATTTCTTTCCCCTGTTATTGAATGCTCAACTGTTTCTGCTAGTTGCTGTATCCCACCTTCTGATACAGTTTACGCTTTTCCTGACTGCTACGTGCAGATGGTATTTATAATGCATATCATGATGTGACTTCTAGGCAAGATGTTCTACATCGTAGGATCTATTGCTGTAAAGACAGGATCCCCCACTGACAGAAAACAAGGTGGGAGACTCCCTAGATTAAAAGTGGTATTGGAGTTCAAGATGCCTGGAGATAATCCTTGAAAAGATTTGACTTAGTTTACTTACCTTTCTACTCTATTTGCTGTCGTAGTAGCAATTTTCAGCACACCTAGGTTTAAGGAAGTACTTGATGCTCCTAAGCTAGCAGGTTATTTGCCCTAGGCTTCCTTAATAATAGCTGTGAGAGACAGGCATTTCCAGCAGACAGATGAGCCATCTAAGGTCTTCATGCTTAGAATGTAAACATTAAATCTTGTATTTTCTTTGTGATAGTGCAGAAAAGAATAAAGATTGATTTAGAATAGGAATATTGTAAAATGTGTTTCCCGAATACTTTAATATTAAGACTCACGGTGCTACGTCTTCTGTATATGCTTGAATTCTCAGAGAGATGGGAATTTGAGTCTGTTGACCTAGCTATATCCCTCCAAATATTAGTAAAATAATTCATTATATATGAATAGCTACTTAAACAGTGGATGTTTTTATATTTAATGAGATAATAAAAATAATTGTATGCACAAACTCACATATATCCATATATGTGAAGTTCTTATCCAGTCTTTTTAGCAAAGTATAGGTACAATAGGAGCTTAAGTAGCATTGTATGCACTAGATGTTTGCAACTTATATTTTGTAATATTAGTGTTTATTTTCAAAAAAGGCTCCCCCATCCATGCATTAATGAACAGCTTTCCTTTATATAAATGTAGTAAGAAGAAGCTGTCTATGCCTGCTGGTAATGTCTGGGTTTGCAAGCTTTCCAGATTTTAGCTGAATGTTTTGTTTGTGACAGCTTGATCTCCTAGGTGGGCCATTCTGCACAGATTGTTTCTCTGCACCTGAAACTATCTTGTTTTTCTCATACTGATTTTCTGCTTAGCTTACCGTTGCTCTTCGAAATACATATAGTTCCCTAAGAGTGTCCAAAAGACTAGGAGTAGGGGCAAGGATCTGCTTTTTGGTTGATGCGCAGTTGATAGTTTCCATATGACTGGCATGTGTCCTTCTGGCACATTCATTGCTTCAATTAAACCCCATGTGAATGTTTAATATAACCTTCATCTAAAGCACTTCGTTAAAAAAATGTGATTTTCTTTATAAAGTGCTGAAAAGAAAAAGGCTTAATTCTGATCCCATTTGCCATTACACTCTTTAGATAAGTAAGAACCGAAATAAGCTATTCTAAAGAGAAAAGGGCCACAGTGAACATACAAATTTCATTGCAATAGAATCCTGTTGTAAACAATATCCCTGAAAAACTCGTTAATAAGTTAAAACTTGGAAAGCAAGACAATATGAAACTTGTACCTTTCAGTTTCTTGTATAAAGCATTTCTGAAAAATTGTTGAAATCTGAAGTTCCACTGAAGAGATCTTGTTTTGCATGCTAAAAAATCATATTATACACAACTACCTTTTAATTCCACAAAATATGCCTCCATTTCTTTTGAGCTTATACTCATTGTTTACTAATATGCTTATTTGCAAGTCTAGATAAATGTCCTAAATCAAAGTAGAAGTCTTATGCATTTTTTACTGATGCAAATGGTCATTTATTTTACCAGAAATTGATGTTTCCCATTCAATCTCCTAACTCGTACAAATCTATGTGAAGTTATTTACAGCCTTCCGTACTTCATTAACTGAAATGATCACCTGCAGACTTCAACCATTTAGTCAACTTTCTCTTCCCAAACACTAATAGATATACTTAACACATTGATATTGACTGTCTGTCTTTCAGAAGAGCACTCTTTTATCATTTTTCTGGAGTTACTATACCACAGGACTTTTAATTTTATGTTTTTCTTTAATGAGTAAGCCTGTCACCTGCTTGTGATTTTTAGGATTTTTTTTTCCCTGTTAGGCCATATTTTTTCTGCATCTTTTTTAAAAAGGAATGCTCTATTATTGACTGTAGTCTACGCTACTCTATATCCTGGCTGCTGCTAAGGAAAAAGCATTTGATTTTTGCCCCTTGCTGAATACGCGGACAAAAAAGATTTTCAAGGAAACAGGTCAACTAATCTGTGATATTTGCACAAGTCAAGAACTGTTTTGTTTGTTTGTTTGTTTTTTTAACCATAAATAAGGACTTAACCTTACTGTAAGGACTGCTCTAATTTGGCCCTATGTCCTGCTTCAGGGAACTATGGGCAATTGTCCTTTATGGTGCTGTTTCTCTCATATTCTTTCCATGATTTGTAGCTTTATGGCATAACTGAATGTAGAGTGAATATCCTTTTATCAGAACTACCTAGGTATCTCATTTGTGCTCAGTGATTTGCTGCACTTCGGATTCTCCCTAGAGGTTTGAATTTCTAAGGAGCTGTTCCTGAAAAATGTCTTTATGATGGTTGCTCCTCTCTGTGTTTAAGACTGACAGGAGAAAAAAAAAACACTGTGCTTGTTAACCATCTTTTTTTGTTTCTTTACTTGGCTTGAACTTACTATATTTTCCTGAATATATTTCAAAAATATGTATTTTGCCATTAGTTGCCTTTTATTGTTTGCCTTATTAAATACAGTGATGTGTAATGTCCATTTTCTATTCTTTGTGTTGCTCTTGATGAAGCCATATGTCTGTACACTTTTACTTTCTCCTCTCACCTCTGGGCTCATTAAGAATTTCAGTTTGTGCAAGAAAGTTGAAGGTGAAGGGGATAGGAAGAGAGGCCAGTTGTGTCACTGTTCAATAGCAATCTCCTCATTAAGGCAAGAGCAGAGTAGGGCAAAAGCAAATATAGTGGTTGCTGTTGTCATACTTTCATCTGTTTTGCAGGTGTCAGTTGATTTGGAAAATAATTTCCTCATATTGAAATTGTACCTTCTCTTACAATGGAATAATCACTAAATGTGTACACATTTTGTGATTATTAACCTGCTAACCATCACTCAAACACCAGAAGTTTGAAATTATTGGAAATTACATGTCCATTGCACATACATTATGAAACAAATTCACACGTGCTTAATTTTACTCCTCTGCTTTTGAGTTTCCATGTTTCTATTTAATGTGTCCTAGCTGGGATGGAAGAAGGAGAGAAACTGTATGGAAAATTTTCAACGGTTTTATGACTTAAGCTGTTACTTCGTTCTCTACCTCACCCCGGTACATTGCTGATATGATCTGAGCCATGGCATTTGCATTTATCAAATTGACGGGAATATCTTAGGTTGCACTAGTGGTTCTCAGTGCCTCTGGGACAGCGGTTTTAAAACCTGCCTGGGATTACACAGGAATCTCAGTTATGTGTATATGGAAGAGGCATTGGTTCAGACCTTTTTTACCAGCTCTGATTAAGTCTCTTTTGGGACTTGAACTAGTCACTCATGTGCAAGGTGTCATGTGCAAGCAACTTGTGCTCTTGTAGCAGGTCTTTTGGCAGAGCTCGTGCTGCCAGCGGCCTTTGTTCTGCTGTCGCAGAGATTGAAGCGTGCCCATAAATGTGACAAATGTCTCCCAGGCATCATTCCCCTGGCTTCAATAGAGTTACACAAGGGATGATTTTGGACATTTTCAGCAGTACTTTGTGATTTTAGTACCTGTATGCATACAGTTTGGAGCACGTATTTAATCTGCACAAGCAATTTGATAGCTGTCCCAGAAAGATAAGTCACCCTTTGTCAGAATTATTGCTCTGTATATTCCACAGTTAAGAGACTATTAAATCATTTACTCTAAAAGCTTAACATTCTCCAACTTTCAGACTTTGCTTTCTTCCAGGAAATATAATGTCTAGTCCAGCATAATGTAAATTTTTTCCTGTTGTTTTTTAATAAATCCTGGCAGAACTGAATAATTAATAATGCTGCAGTCATTTTAAGACCTAAGCCAAATGCAGTTTATTAGGCCAAAGACAAGAAATGCAAAAACTCTTTTGTTCCCCCCCTTGGAATGGTGCATTGCCAGGATACTTTTTAGCGCACGGCCTGATATCCGCCAGTCTTGTGACTGAAACCAATTACTGTGTCGAGCCCCCTGGATGTGAACAGCACCATGAATGAGCTAACAATTAAGTAATTAAGTGGGTGATGAGAGATCCCATACTTGAGCTCTCTCTCCTTGCCCTCTTCTAGCTGGCAATATAGATATACTCAATTATTCAATCACAGAAGCTTTTAAGCTAATTGGATCTGGACAAGGTCTGCTTTCTAAGTCTATGAGACAAAATCTCAGGTTCAGAACTCTTTTCTGAGGCCCTTTCTAAGTACTATTGAATGCCAGTGTCTCAACTCTAAAAATTAATGTCTGATGCATCTTGGTACGCCTTGGGGCTGCAGCCTGGCTTTAGGCACCTGGCAAATCTGGTTTGAACCATTTAAAGATGATGGGCAGTAAAACAAGGAAGTCCTACTCACCAGGACGTTATCCGTGAAATATTAGACATTTACAGGTCTTTCGAAGTAGCCTATATACTTCTGATGTCAGTCCTTTGGGGACTCCAATATTTGGCGTTTGGGCAAAGCTGACTCATTCTACATCTCACTTTTATGCAAGTCTGTTGGGCAGCCTGCAATGTTTGGCTTCCCTTGGAGCCGAAACCTGCTGTTAGAGAAGATCCCCTTCTTTATGACTAGCAATTTTAAATTTGTGAAAGTTCCAAGCACTCCTATTCATAATCATCTCATTCCCCCATGCACCTGTGTAGCAGATGCTTTTTCTTCTTTTTTTCCCCTCGGGAAAGTTTTAATAGAGGAGGAACAACAGTAGTTTTTGAGCAGTAGACTTTCCATAAGCAACCAACAGCATTTCCAGGATAGAAAAAGTCACTGTAGGTGTCTTCAGGCTTTCCAGACTTGTACAGTCACAGTGCCATAACATTTCTAAACTCAGATCCAAAAGAGATTATAACTCAGTTGAGAGAGTCCATTCTATAACAGTTGTTTCTCTGCATATCAGTATTATAGCCTTCAAAACACTGTGAGCTGGTTGAAAAAGATACGTGCTTCATCAAGATAAGGGTTGTGATGACGAGTGGCAAAAATTCAATTTTTATTTTGATTTTAGTGATTTTTCCTTTAAAAACTGTAAAGGAATGGTCCCAGAAACATGTCATTGAGATAGCACTTACTGCACCAGATGCTTAAAAGAAGGTAAAGCTGCTCGAGCAGAGGTAACTATTTCTTTACACATTAAGCAGTATCAATGCTAACTATTCATTAGGATTCTCTGGCACACTAGTACACTGTATGAGAACAGTTTATTTTGTATTCTGGGTTTAATTACCATGTTAGACCTTAGACCTCCCAGCGAACAAAAACTTCCTGCCATTCTGACAGCTTATTTGACAGCAACGATTGTTAACCTTGAAGGCACCCCAAATGGCATTTGAATAGTGTTATGGATTTATACCACGCATTGCAGTTTTGCTCACTCTCCATTAAACCAAACAAGACACCTCCAGAAGGTTGTATTGATTCTTGACCAAAGATTCTGGCTCTGCAGGATACCAGTCTATTCTTCAGAAAGGTCATGCTCTCTCAGAAATCTTTTTTGCTGAAAACACATTGCATTGCAGCCAAGAGCTGTGCAGACAACCACATAACCTAATTTTGATGAGGTTCACTATTCTTCTGCTCCTACTACATCTATAGTACAATATCTTTCGTGATATATATGCATACGTAATTTTTAAAATTCATATTTATCAGTCTAACAAGTTGCACCACCCACTCAGACTCTTCCTAATGTATCATATTCAGTAGAAAGTTAGTTTCTCATTCCCACAAAAAGATTTGATTTTGAATCCCATTTAATTGCTGTGTTAATTCTCCAAACACTTTTGATAGACTTTCTGCCTTCTTGTATTCAAGTAATAATGTTTCAAAAGATAGGTTCCTTTTTGGCTTTCTAGGCTATGCTTTCCAGTCAAGAAGATGGTCTCATGACTTGCACAGTATAGATAGGTTCTGCTATGGGTGTAGCAGAATGCCATTTTCTAAATGATTTTATTTCCCATTGCAGTAAACCACCCTAACTGAGACCTTCTGTCAAACCCAAATGAATATAATTTTCAGAAGAATGTAACCTTTTCTTGAATCATTTGACAGTTTAAGTCAGTGGTTCCAGTTCATTCATATATATACCCCTGAAGCTGATCTGCAGTTGCTGGAATATTATATAGAGGACTGGAATTAGTAATTGTTATAGGAACGTGATAGTCTGGTAAGCTCCAAATGATTGGTGAGAAATGGTCTGACTTTTGGGGGCGACTCTGAGAAAAAAAGCCAGTAACTCTGCATCATTGCTTAAAATAGGATCAGAGGACCGGTAGCAGCATCTAGTTGGATCTTCAAAATGGCTGCTGGCTCTTGGCTTTTGTGAGGGCTTTTCACCAGGCGTCATCAGCATTTGTAGTTATGATGCTATTTAAAATACTAAGTTAATGATTTGTAAAGCACTATATTTTGTTCACTGAAGTACTAACATTTTTCACCTACTAAGAAACAGTGGGACACAAGCTGGTCTGTGATTTTTTTTTCGGAAAATTGTGGGTGGCCCTTTGCTGAAACAGTATCTTGAAAAAGCTATTCTATGAATGGTGAGGCTTGCTTAATGTGGCATTTTATAGCCACAAAGGGCATATGCATTTGCAGTTTTCTTCTAGTAGTCAATACTAGACCTCTGGGACTTTTCAGTTGTGTTTATTGAGCTAAGTCCTAAAGTTTTGGTGTAAAGTAGCTATTTTGAACAAAGGCAATGAACAGAAGTCTGTGGGTGTTGACACACAGAAAATAAGCTATCCGCTAAGAAAAAAAGAAACAGAAAAGAAGTTCTCTAGAACATGTTCGGATTAGTTTTCTTTTTTTGATGTTACAGTCAAGAGAAAAACTTAAAAAAAAAATACTTCAACCCTGAATGCACTACTTCATGAAGCTTGACAGAACAGAAAGAAAGAAACTAGAAACCCTGTAGGATTATTTCTTTTCGGAAAAGGTTTTCTAAAGCAATTATATTTTGGAATGCAATCTTTATCTTTTGCATCTGTTAACTATTTAAATAAGTGTTCCGTTGCTTTGATGTTAATGACATCATTTCCCAATTTATAATAATCTGACATGATAAGTCTAGCAAATAATGCACTTTATTTACCCCAGCTCTGGACTCCTTTGTATGTAAAGTGGAGCAGTTGCTGATATAAAAAGAATAATCAAAACTACTAATTTGAACATCAGGCCTGAATTAAGGCTATTAAGTAAAACAATGACATTAGAGGGATGAACTATAATTTACTTTAAATTAAATTAAATTAAATGGAAAATACTGGCATTATTATAGTGTGAGAAATTAAACAGTTCTACCTCCTAGACATGTGTAAATACCAGTGAACTTTCCTAGTTGTTTTTTATCATTATTATTTTACGAAAAATGTGGTGCAACATACATTTAATTTTTGACTCACTGAGCCTAAGGGTTTCATAAAGCAAATTTATAAGCAACTATCTTCCAAATAAATAACAATATTGCAAAAATGCGTATACAGGAAAATAAGGAGTAGTAAGAGGTTATAAATTGTTTAAATAACATATTCCTAAAGGAAAATATAGTTGACTGTGTTCTTTTCCACATAGTGCTACTAATTACTGCCTACAGGTAATCATAGATTGTAAGAAAATCCACTAATTTGAAAAAAAAGTCTGGAATTATCAAGAAATTTTGAGATTTAAAAATGAAAAAAATTAAGAGGTAGATAAATTGGTCACTCTCTGTGTTTTGGTAAATTAAAGTCTTTTCTTCCAATTTTAACATTTCCAATTTTAGAATGTAGAATGTGAAACAAAATAAAATTATTAAATAATTTTCCAATTTGAAATCAGGTATTTTCTTCTGAAAATATCAGAATACATTCATAATTCCTCTGCCAACTCTATATTGTCTAACAAAGAATGGCAGACGTTTTTGCAAACACATTTCTCAGAACTCTTCAGAAATTCTTGACATTTTTCATATTTCTAAGAAATTTGTCAAGTTTAATATTTTGGGAGAAAAGCATTTAATTTTAAATTTATTAGGTGACTATTTATAAAAGAAAAATACTTCCATGGATAATTCTGAATGAGCTATTTTAGCATCCCTTTCCACATTCTCCCAGTGATAGTGCCAGGGTAGCCAGCCATTTCCTCATCAGTTCAGCATTAAGAAAAATGAATGCAACTGCTGCGCCAAAAGGACGGATCCTTCTGCCTCAGAATTTGGCCATGCTGCAACATACTGTTTAGGAGAGTTGGTAACAAAATACATGTAGATTGTCTCAAGACAGAGGGACCATTCAATTGCTATCGCAGCCCACTTCTGCCCTCCTGCTGCTTTTCCCACTGACATATTTGTTTGTTTGAGGCATCCAGTGGTTTATAAAATTCTTCTGGTCTCTCCTTGGCTTTTCACAGCTCTTTCCAGATACGCATGCAAACTAGTTTATACATTGAAAAGATGTGTGAGAGCTGCAAAATGATATTCATTCAGAAATATCCATATTCTCATGAATAAAATTTTCATGAATAAATAGTAATTTCAGAAAAAACTCTGTTGAGGAAATCCATGGTAGCACACACAAAGCTCACCCATTGCTTGGATGAATGGCAAGTTAGATTTAAGACACATGTACAGCTGTTTCTTCTGTTATCTTGATTCCAGTTTACATAATGAACCTATTTCCAATGTTGCAGAAACAGCTAACATCACTGCATTAAAAGGTGCAGGTGATACTTAACTGGAAAAACTGCATATATATCATAAGTTTTGTGGTTATAGTCCAAAAGTAGATAAAGGCAATTTTACTGAGCAGACTGACAGCAGTTCATCATTAATAAATGCTTTGCAGGGTTGAATCTAAATAAGCATATTTGCTCCTTGGTGTGACAAAGGTGATGATAATAAGTAAAACAAATACTGACTTATAATATTTAAGCCACCATGTACTGGATATTATAAATAATAGATATAATAGGTAAAATGTTATAAGAAATAAGCAATAAGTACTAAGTAAAGGAATAAGTGATGGCAATAAGTAATAGAAGCGTTCTCCAATAATATTTAGACATCTAAGTGTTGACTACTATACTTCAGTATATAAATTGCTTCTCAGAAGAAACTGTATAGTTCTGACCAATTAGAAATCAACATTCCTGTTCTGGGGAAAAAAAAAAAAAAGTGGCTCAAGCAGTATTATTTCATTTATTTTATTTATTGGTTTGTTTATTACTTACTCTTTTAAAGGAAGGAAAGAAAGGAATCAGGTCCGTTTTCTGTACTGTCCAAGCTCTTGTTTCTTGTGCGGGGTTTGTGGCTCCGTCTTTTCTGGATGAGCAGCTGGAGGCCACCTAGGATTCCCTGGGGCATCTCGAATGGCACCAGACACATACAGTTGGGCAAGTAAATTGAGCCCTTGTTCAATACTGTATATAAAAAAAAAAAGCCCTGAGATCTGTGAACCCTGACCTCAGAGCTGGTCTTGAGCTGCGGCCTCCTGAAGTCCCCTCCAACCTGAATCACCTTAGGATCCTATGAAAAGAAGTTAAACTTTGCTTTTGCTTTGGTTTCTGATTACAACTCTTTCTAGGGCAGAGATGCTCCTACTGATTTGGATATTAGTGTTGAGTTCAAATTCCTGAAGAGATTGTCCTTCAGCCCAACTGTCTTATTTTAGTACTCATGCTTATGCATAAGTTAAATCAGTTACTCTGAGATTATGCACGGATTTGACATCACTCTCATCCCCTCTGCTGGGAAACCGCAATGGAGGTTTTGTACTTTGCTGCCGAGATCAGAATTATACGTTACAATCCTTCCTTTAAAGTCAAAACACACCCAGGCACAATAGGAAATGAGAGGAGGACCGACTGGACAGCCGCTATGACTTTCCTCCCACGGCTACAGAAAGTTATCGCAGATGAGCACCTTGCTAACTCAATTTCTTTTAAGTGTCTAGAGAAAGATTGCAGCCAAACAGCTGAAAAACTACTTTGAACTAAACTACCATAACCTGAATTGAACTGTGTTGCCATCATGAAAAACTGGCCAGTGTGAGCCGTCAAATATAGTTGGATAATTAATCTTCACTTGATAAATAGTGCCCTTCTGCACATTTCTTTTCAGTCGAGCAATAATTTGGTCAATGTAAATCTGATATTTGCAAACACATACCTGAATTTTATAAAGCCTATAATTGACTTGTGCCTAAAGTGCAAATTATTTCTGTAAAATATTTCACCTCAAGTAACTAGAAATAATTGAGCCAATAAAAGCAGTAAGAATGCGGCAACTGTAAAAAACTTAGAGTAGTACATTTTGCAAGAAACCTGTTTGTAGGCAATAAAAAGTCAGCAGAAACAAAGGCAGTATACTTAAGTATTTACAGAGTAGAGATATTTCACAATGCTCATAATTTGTGATGTCAGTGATTCAACCAAGATGTGCAAGGAAAAGCTTTATAATTATATCCATGCAAAAGTCTTGGGAGACTGAAAGGATGAGCTTAGGTCATTTTAATGGCGTGGTTCCTGTCTGCATTGGTTCCTTCTCATCTTTATGGAAGAGTAGATTATGAAATAAATAATTGTCATCACCATTAAAAACAAATTTTAAAACAATGATATGGAAAATTATGATTAGATTTTGTTTGTTTTTATAAGAGAATGTCAAAAAAGAAAGTGAACTATAAATCAGTGGTTGTTCTCTGTAAATCTGAGATTATATACCTTGATAATATTCTCATACCTTGCGAATGCAATTTAAACTAGATATTTAAATAAATAGATTATTTAAATTCTTACTTTTGCAGTAATTTAGAGCTGTAGATTCATTTTAATTGACAAATTTTATAGGAAATTTATTAAATATTTATATTTTCATGATGATGCCAGAGTTGCCTTTCCAAAATTATACTGGTTTACTACTGCATGCTAGGAGTTTAAGATACGTATGCAATACAATCCTTATATAATTTTGCTTTATTTACTACTCTAGAAAATTGCATACTATGGTATAAGAGAGAGATATTTATTAAGAGATTCCTGCATACCTAGCAGCTTTTTATTAAATGTTGACAACTCTTATTCATATTTTTTTGTTTATCAGACACTTATTTTGAATACATTTTATATTTTATTCTAACTAGTAAGCTTCTCATTACATTAGTGATAAGGATCTTTAGGGAGTGGAAAAAAAGCCAATCTAAGCTGTGTCTTTTTTGTGTTTGTAATAATTAATTGTTAGTATAGTCCTGTTCTCATGTTCTTCTGTTTTTTTGTCATACAATTAAAAAATATATATATTTAAATAGAAAAATACTTTAGGAAAGGTGAACAGTTATAATATCTGGAGCTAAGCTAAACCTGTTTGGATGATTAAATAATTTTTTGTAACATGCAATTTTGAGATGAATGAAAGGATTCATGAATTTGGGCCAAACTTGGTGAACAGTTCTGGCTAAAACAGAAGCAAAATCTGAAACTGAAGATAGAGCTGTCCCCATGCGGCAGTGATAATTAAACAATGCTTGTTTATTTTTTCGCCAGTGTTAGAATAGTGATCCTTAATAACATTGAGCTGTTACAAAGAATGTTCAATTAGCAGATCTCAAAGCATCTAAAGAAGATTTAATTGCAATTATATTAATTCCACCCAAGACCTTTACAAATAATCAAGTTTTAAAAATCTGAAAATACAAAAGAAATCAGGGTTTGATTGGGAATTGTCTAATGAGACATTAGGTCTGCTTCCTGAGGGAAATTTCTGCCTGTGATGAATTTCATGCAGAGCTTTCTCGGAACTCTGAAAAGGAAGACAGTATTATGTCTTTTAAAAACTTATTTTATCAGTGTCTTTAGGCAAAGGCATATACATCGGAAGATCAGTGACCAGCCACTTAGTCTTTAAGGCACTGATCAGAAGTTACATATGTAAGTTAATTAACTGCCTGCTTTGCACTGCAGAACTTTAAGTCATTCTCGATTCTTCTCTGCTGGAGATAGTACATTATTTACTTATTATGTGTGTAAATATAAACCATCATTCTTAGTACTTATCAATTATACTTGTAAATATAAACCATCATTCAAGTTCTTAGCACTAACATGGGAGCATGGTCTGCTTCACTGTGTGGTCTGTCCTGTCATGTTGGCAGAGGCAAGAGAGCAAAGTGGCTCCAAGAGTATAATGCATAGAAAATATTGCTACAGGGTTGAAGAAACATGTAGTTTGTGTTCCACAGAGAAAATAATTTGATAGAAGAAACTGTATTTCTGCTTGAAATGTTGTTTCTAAACATCGTCCATCCAACTTCCATATACAGATAAAAACAATTGAGTCATCTCCTCTGGTGTCATATCCTGGACTTTTGGTCATTTGTGAAGACTAAGGCATAGCATCTAATATACAGATTGATAGGGTATTCTAGCAGTCTTCTTCTCCTTGTTGTACAAATAGGTACAGTATCACTAGCCTAATTACACTACAGCTTTAGTGCTCGTGTTGGAGAATGCTGACACTTATTCATCTCGCAGATCCACTGTATTTATTATCTTGAACCTTAATAGCTCTGCATACCAGCTATGTGCAAATTATTGAAAGATTTCAGGACTGGAGGAATAGGAAAAGAAATTCAAAGTTCTCACAAGAGAACAAAACTGTAACTATAATAAAGGATTCAAGGTACTAAAAGCAGTCAGATATGTCTTCAGTTTAGGCCAGTCAAGAGGAAGAAGTGAAACACCTCTCAATATATTATCTTTTTTTTAATGATACATACATAGCATTAATTAGTCAAATCACATGTTGTCTGTACTGCCATTTAGTACAGCCTGTTAAAGGGTTATGTCAAACACTGTGTGACCAAAGTGTCTTTCAGGCGAAAAGCAAGCTAGGCAGTAACGTGAGCCTCTTTCTTCTTGGGATAGTCTCAGCACAAGAATGGACTAAGTTGTAGCCAGGGATATATAGATGGTAGAAATACAGTACCATGGTATAATTTCCTTGCATTGTTACAAAATTTCAGACTCTGGGCCCTCCAAATTCAGGGACTAATTAAGTGGCTTTTGCTATTTGATTGAGAGTTTTCACATTAATTTATGAAATAAACTAATACATGGTGTGTATTTCTGTCCTTCTGCTTAGCTTAACCTGTGCACAAAATAAGAACATCCTTACAAAATGCTGATTGCATGATGACAAACATTTGAAAAAACACATTATGGCATAGACATTTGAACAGGAATGCTGGAAGGGAAGAGAGTAAAAGAGTAGCAAGAAGAAACTGCTGATAAGAGCTGAAAAGGGAAAAGTGGGGTTACATATATACAAATCCTGTAAATGAGTGCTGAGGAAAGAGTCTGAGGTTGGCATAAGGAGTCATGAAGACTAGTGAGTCTAAACAGTGAGGAGAGTGGAAATGGGTTGAAAAATATGAAAAGTGAACATTTGAACTGGCTTAGCAGGAAACTTATGAACTGGGAGAAGGTTACAGGTAATAGTTGCTGGGCACAGCAACACTTCAAAGGATAAGTAATAAAAATAATTAGACTTGGAGTATATGACCTTGAGGGTACCCTGACACCTAGAATAGAAGAGCCAGGTCCTGCATCTCAACATTTTTCTCCTGCAAACAGCTATCAGTGAAACTCTCTGCCAGAATATTTAATCCTGTTAAGTGCTAGTTTGCATAAAAGGGGAGTTTACTGCTTCTGTGTGTATTCAGGTCCGAGGGCTGCGTCCCTGCCAGTTATCCATATGAATTGCAGTATGATGCAGCATGGTATCATTTCTGTGTTTTGTGCACTTATATACGAGGAGTGCTATTAGGACTGCTATGGCATGTGCTGAAAACTGGCGGGAAGCAGGTTTGCTTCATGGGCAGGAACAGTGTGGAACAGGCAATCTCCTCACATTTCCAGGATCCCTGCCTCGCGCAGCAGATGAAATGGAGGATACTTATTTTTCAGTACTTTATTTGCCCTTTATTGTTCACTGTGTAACCCCCCGAGTGGCTTACTGAACACCATTCAAACTCTCTCCAAACAGTTAATTTCTTCATAGCCCCTCCTGCTTAATGCATCCCTATAGTTTCTGACTGATTCACAAATACTTGTGCAAGTATTTTCACAGCATGTCTGCGAGGAAATGTTCGTGGGAATGAACAGAAAAATCAAAGCCCAAGTATTACATGGCACCAGCTATTGTCTGGCTCCTTCCAGCGTGCCTGTTCAACGGTCATGATCTGTCCAACTTGAACATACATAGTCTTCAAACATGTGCCAAATGGATTGATTTCAGTAGAACTGATCCTATGTTTAAAATCAAAGCAAAGTACATCTTTTTGAAATTGCAGTTATAGGATGGAAAAGGGAAAAAAATTTCCACGAAACCAATTTTAGAAATGTTTTGTTTTTATTATAAAATGAATCAAATATATCAGTTCTTTATAACTGCCTTTCAAATTACACATTGACCTGATACTGATATTAATAATGAGAAATGAGCAGGGGAAAAAAATGGGTAGATGTGCCCTGTCAGTCAGTTCAGAAAAAGTGTCATGAAATGTTGAAGACGGAGACAATTGCATAAGAAATGGACATATATGTAATGAATGTATAGGAAACAGCATGGTGTGAACAGATAGGACATCAGAGATAGTTGGGTAGAGGAAGATCAGAACTGTATGTTTTTCAAACAAGCTCAGTAAATGTAGGGAAGGTGAATTACATTAACTGGACTCCTTTGCAATCCCAGATATTCCACGCAGCATTCCAGAATAAGGTCTTTGTTACAGTGGATCATTTGCCAAATAAAGGTCGTGAGAAACATTCAGTTTGCAGTTCATTTTTCTTTCTCTTTTACACCACTTAGAGGCTAACTTATTTTCTTCTCAAATTATTTTCCTGGTCTGTGTCTTTGAGTAAATCCCACAGTGCAGTATTCAGTGATTCAGTATAAATGTTTGAGGTAATGTCATGCCAGTTAGTTAATTTGTTTCTTCATTTCACTACAAATAATAAAAAAAACCCTGAAAATCAAGATCTAGATAGGAATACTTTCAATAATGGAAATTCTTGGAGTATTAATACCAACAATATTTTTTGTATATGTTGGACAACATTGGCAACATTCAAATAACCTAATTTGGTGTTGCATTTGTTTTTTCTTTGTAATAATATCGTGGTGGTTTTGTTTTAATATAACCAGTTTTTAGCAACCTCTGAAATGAGGTTTATGTGATCACAGAGCCTTCTCACTTCTTTCTCAGTCAGAAACCCATTGGCTAAATTTCACCCAAGTTTAAAGGAAAGGAGAAGTCTCACAGATGACAAATTCACAAACTTGGACAAAAATTAGTGGCAGAGTATAGGAAAGAAACCAAGATTGTTTTTTCATACAGTGTTCAAGAGAATTCTGTTTGGCAGCATCTGGCCTTGTCATTCTGCGATAGCCAAGGCACTGCTCATCCCTCCAGTAGACATGCAGAAGGAGGTGAGGGAGAAAAGGACTAATATTCTTTAGTTCCCCACTGCTCACAAGCAATGTGTTGGTTTTCTGTTGCTCATTTTCGGTTGCATTGCAGAATTGGAGCTGGTGCCTGGCTCTAAGGTTTATATGGAGCGCATGTGCCAGGTTGTTCAGCATATGATGAGCATAGAGCAGTCCCAACTGAAGAATACAGTTTGCAGAAGTTTATTAGTTTAGGAGCAGGCAGTTCAGGAAGATCAATAGGTTCCTGACCATTACATTGATTATGGAACCAGCAAAACACTATGCTCAAATATTATTTTTATTATCATCTGCCAATTTTAACAGCATCTCTGGACAGTTGACTTAAGGCCTCTTTAAAAATAATATATAGGTTACATTCTGCAGGTCTTCCACAGGTGTGCACAAATTGAAATCAATAGTAAGGGTAGAAATACATTTTCTATTTTCTCCAAGAAAAAAGGCTAATGAAGAAACGGACAAGACAATAAATGGCTTTGTTTCATAATGATATTTTATACGTAATGGAAACAGTTCAGTGCTTTTGAAAGAACAACCTTCATCCATGAATATATCCATAATTGTTCTGATAGCTAGTTCATAATATTTAATGTGCTGGAGAGGTAAGAAAACAAAGAAAAAGGTGCCTGTGCCTATGTTGATTAGTGGAGAAATACCTATTGTGCTGTTCATAAAGCACGCATTATTGGTGAAGGAGGTAGTTATATATTAGGGAGCTCATAGCCTGAAGACCTGGTATAGAACTGTCATTAAAGTAAATACCAAATGAGGTTCATTCAGCTTAGTTCATATGTGATGCTGATGACTGATTTTCAGAGTCAGGCTAGTAGAACATTTTTCTTCAGTCTTTAGTGCAATTATGTTACTGTTACAATATTCTTCATTTTTTTCCCTGCTATTATGGTTTTAATAGATTTTTTGAGTCTCTTTGTTGCTGATAAAGTTAGATTTAATTGGATCTTGAAATCTCAATATTGAAAATTTCACCTTTTTATTCTCTAGAAGGAAAACTGCTTTTTTGTGTTCCCACCTCCCTCAACTGGCTGACCTCAAAAGGATAATCAATGCTCTTGTGGTGGCAGCTATTTCAAAAAGAAAATGCCTGTGTGGTTTAAACTTAGTCATATAACTCATCAATGGAAATGCTTCATGAAGAAAAAATTAGCATAATATCTCTCTGTTATTTTAAGTGAGGTTAGAAGTCTGCATGCTTATATTGCAGTTTATAATGAGAATGCATTTTTCCTGTTATTTAAATGAACCACAGACATTGAACAAATAAAGTTTGCTTTTAATAGTTTTCATGAAAAAGCTATTGTTTTAAATAGTGCAGATCAGACTTGTCCATAACAGAAAGTTACTAGAGTCCAAACAGAAATAATTTCAGTCTGGTGAAAAAATAAGCAGTGCATGTGATGTAGTTAGCTCTGAAAAATTGTACACATCAGAATGGGAAAAAAAAAGATAGGCTGACTGGTTAATCTTACTGTATCATACTGGTACATACAGGGTGCTGAATATGTACTCACACATCTATATACTGAAAAGGTGACAGAATAAATTCTGTTGTTACATCCCTGCTTCATATATTATTGTGTTCTTATTAAGAGTCAGTCAGTGCTGACAGCTCTTCATACTAAGTATTGGAAGCAAGAGTTCTCAAACTGGTGCATCGTAATTAATTCATTGAAATAATATTGAAATAGTATTTTGATTTTTTACTTACTTGCCTTTGAAGAATACTTTTAAGTAAAGTTGGAGGTGTGTGGCTTGATGCATAGGAATTATGAAGCTAAGCCAGATCTAAAGGCAAAATCTACTGTAATGTCATCAAAATCAAAACATAATAGTTTATAATCCATGAAAGCTATGAGAATGGTGAATGATAGGGGAATGTGGGTGTGAACTGAAGACAAACTCTTCAAAGTGAATATAGATTATGGACTCATTTTCTGTAGGAAGTAAGAATGATCATACAAGAAAGTATTTTCACATACTGATGCAGAAGAATGCATTTTTGGTTTCACACTATTGACACTGACAAAAATAAAAGGAAGGAGATAAAAACAAAAAAGAAGGATGCCTATTTTTACATGGCTACTTTTACAGTAGCTCAAAGTAACTCATTAATTTTGTGTTCAGATAGTTGTATAGAAGTGGATCCCAGAATGATAGTAAGAAGAAGCCACGTAAATACACTGGGAGATGGTTCGTATCATGTAAGTTATATGCATAGTGCAAAAGATTATTAAAAGACTCTTAAACAGCTGTACATTTGCCAAAAGAAGCATGGCCTTTTCAGAAAGTATTTGGGTTTGCTCCCCAGCTGCTAAATCTCACAAGACTTGCCTTCATGTATATTTACACATTATATTTGAAGGTGTTTCAAATTACAAGAAGGTCATTAGTTTGAAAAGTAATTAGGGCAAAGAAGTTTAATCTTTTAATGCAAAAAGTTGCATCTGCATGATGAAATTTCAGAAGGCTTAATGTGAATAAAAATATTAACAACAAAAAGTCAATTCATTTTTTTAGTGATTGCATGTAAGTCAAACTTACAGAATATTTGCATTCCTTGTCCAAAAATATCTGTCAGATGATGAGAGAGGACACAGATGTTCAACATGATAGGTAAAGGGGAAAGCCTATATTAGCTTTTTTTTATTTGTGTGTTCCTTTATAGCTACCTCTACGTTTCTAAAGGTGTCTACCCCAGGAAGTCATCTGTATTCTCTGGCCAAGTGGTACAGAGCATCTTTGGGTCCACCCTCAGTGTGGCTAGCTCTGCCTGAGAGGGACTGTGTTCCTGGTTCGCAAGGACTGGTGCACTTGGACTGGTGTCCTTAGGCATGGTGCATGTGTGCAGTGTGTGTGTTTCTCAAAGTGCCTGAAGTAAAGCGAGGGCTGTATTGCAGCCCAGCAAAGTGATATTTTCTTAGCCTGATTCTTAGTGCTGTCTCGCATATCCTGGGAGGTGGCTGAGAGTGGCCAGAGCAACTGAACGTTCAAAGTCTGACGATATAATGTCGAAGCACAGTGTAGAGCAATGGACCCAAATCTATACTTTGTTAGAGAGCTGGCAGTCTCAGTTAAGTGTACTAAGAGATTTGTCTGTGTTTTTTGTCTTGGAGGGGGTTAGCTGGTTCACTATAAAAGACAGATAATGTATTTAGTGTGAAATACCACATGATGAGAAGCCAAAAGTAAATAGAGGAGTGAAGTTATTTGACTCTAGGAGATCCTTAAAGTGATTACAAAAATGACATCACCATTTACCACAAAGTTATGTTTTCACAGATGATTTGTTGTAAAGAGTTCTAGCACTTGAATCTGTATCTCCTCTCTCTGTCTGTCTTACCTGCTGCCTGTGGAAACTTTCACCACAGAATAGTGTATCTGAGAGGAAGTTTTTCCTTTATGAGGGCTTGTTTTTCCAAAGTGATAAATTCTTTGGGGGATCCAGCAAAACTTCAAAGGATATTTTTAACCCTCAATATATGACATGTCATTACAGATTATGCTAATCCTCAATACAGATTCAGTGAGCTATAGACCATTAATACAAAATGCTATTGGAAATTCAGGCTAGTGATTCATTTTAAACTCAGGATGTTTTATATAAAATAATTATTTGGGGGAATCACTGATTGAGATCGAGTGCGTGCTTTTGAAATATATGATCAATAAATTTAAAAAAACTGAAAGAAAATGTATTTCATAGTGCAAACTCAGTTTTACAGTTAAGGACCATGCAAGATCAAAAGATAGTCTGATTTTTTTAAGGGCTTTGATAAATTTATAGCCAACAATGATATCCAAAATTATTCTGGTTTCTGAAAGATTAATAGAAGTTTAATTTTCAGCTTAAGAGTAATGTTCCACATAAGACTATTTTAAATCATAGTCATGTGCATCCCTATTTTTATCATTACATTGAATTATTGAACCCGGTGATGCTAGGGTGCTGTCACTTGACAATATAAAGGTTGGATTCACTTGAGCAAAATACTGTTACCAAGAGCATCCACTGGTTTACAGCAGAAGCAGGGTACTTGAGCTTGGCATACAGATCCCAGTCAATAGCTGGTGGAATAAAGAGGAGCCTCCTGGTCCTGGCTCCTGTCAGCAGTATATCTCTTCACGCTTGATGCCTGCTTACATATTTTTATGAGAATCAGTGTCACTGCTACCTCTGAGAACAGCTGATAGGCAATAGGTGCTGAGCTATTTGCAGTGAGGAGAAAAGCTGCTGGGCTGTAGCACCGTTGCTGCCTAACTGTTATTAAGGAAATTGGACCAGTCATGGGGCCCATTCTGATCTGATGCTGGAGAAGATCAAGAATAATTTTACCAGCTTATGTAATTGCACTAACTTAAAACAGGGGCAAGTACATCTGAGGCTTCTTTTTTACTTTTCTTAACAGTATTCTTGATATGCCTAGGCATGGACATTTGTGATAGCAACGTGAATAATCTAAAAGGAGAGAGCATTTTTATATGCAGGGAAAAAAAATAGCATTGCAAGAATGGTACGAGTTTTCAAGCAGTTGTGTTTTGTTTTTCATAGCATAAGAAGGATCACTCATTGTTTCGATGTCAGATATTTTATTACTCTTATGCCTACACACCTTTACAATATCATCCTCTCCCTTTTAGGTAAATATTAAATATAATAGTAAAACAACATTTGAACACTTGAGAAAAAAAAATCAGTCAGTAAAATGATTATTCCTTTTTATGTATGTACAGTTTTTCAACAATATGAAATGAGGTTCTCCTGACCTAAGAATGGACATCATAGACAACTCAGTTTGAGACTACTCTTTAAGAACACTTTTTAAAATAAATGAGCACACATCACATTTTGTAGAAAAAACTTGCCAGTATGTTGAAATTATGTAAGTGCTTGTAGGAAGCAAAACCAATCATGAAGTCAGACCAGAGCTACAAAGAAAATTCACATCTTAATTAAAAATGATCCAAACACCCACTGTTAAGAGCTTTTGTCAAAGGGAGCTCTGTGGAAGTTAGTGTCCTTGACATATGAGTTATCTCTCTTTAACTAGAATGAAGTACAATTTGCCATTTTTCACTTGTCAGTACTTTTTTGATTTTTTAGCAGGCTAATAATTCTGAGAATTAACATAAGAACTTTTGAGATCAGATTTTATTTCCATTACTGAATCTTTCCATGACCCAGTCTGTTTCTCAGTCTCTAAAATGGAGTTGGGATTTACAAAACAGGAGTAATAAAAATAAATTGACTTTTTTAAGCCTAATAAGAATAAAATACATTTGAATATGTAATCAGTGTTTTGAAGATTTTCTTACATTGCAGTAATATGCTCAGTTTCCTCTGAATAACTTCTTCAATATAATTTTAATGTCTTATAGGTAATTTTGGACAATCTGGGACATGTAAACGCTGATTACACCTGAACTGTTTTGCGTAAATGATTTGTGTCAATAAATGCCTGGAAGATGGATACCACAGGGTATGTTTTCTTCAGTGGGTTTATCTTCTTGATCCAAAAAGCCAAACCCAAACAAAAAAACAGAAGACTTAATGGCTGTACTTTCATCCTTCTTCAGTGAGCCCAAAGTCTTGTTTACTTGGCATCCAACATCCATTGCACCTCAGCTGTCTTTCATGTTGAAGACTTCAGTGTGTCTTGCGTACCCTGATTTTCTTCAGAAGTCTTTGTTGTGTAGGTGGAGAGGGGGCCACGCTGTGCCCCACTAAATCAGGGGTCAGCATCTTGCAAAGTGCGCGTGTCCTGAGGTGAGACTCAGTGAGCTGATGAGTGTGAAGACGAGGGGTTTGTGTTACAATGCGAGATGCTCTTGCCATCCCGTCTGGATGCAACCAGGGTGAATGAGTTAATCTTATGTAGCATCTTCATGAAGACAAACAGGCCTATAATTTTCATGTCAGATGGCTAATAAAATTAAGCCCTTGGCTTCTGTTGTTCTTTACCCTATCAAAAGTTTCTGGCAGAGGTGAACATGTTCTTCTTGAAATGTTACTTTCCTTTGGCCACTGTAACTCTTTCCTTTGACATTTACGTCCTGTTCTTACAAGGATCCCATTCATCCTTCCTCCAGGACTGGGGGAAGGGAAAGGGAGACCCCATGGACTTCATTACCATAGGCCATTGAGGATGCTAAAAACGTGCAGTTCAAGGGGCAATCCAAAAAGTTAATGAAGGAAATGTCTTCAAGTGTTACTAACATCAGAACTGTCACCACTGAATCAGGAAATCTGTGTGCTGCAGATACTTAACGAGCAGCTGAGTATTTTGGAGAAGTCTCTCTCTATTTGCTTGCTTTATTCCTATACTTTCTTCAGTAACAACTCCCGTAAGCCTTTAGCACCACATTAGTGAAAATCTGCTTTCTTGTGAGATAGTAAGCAAGTATTAATGAGAAGACAGTTTAAAGGACTGTAATTTTACAGACTATGAGACAAATAGCGATTTTATTCTTACTATTGCATTTCAGCAAAGTATGTCTCTTCATGTCTTTTGATTTTAAATCAAGTGTGTCAGTTGTTATCTGAGAAATGCAGGACATAATTTAACTCAAAATATTAGGTAATATAAACATATATTTTATATACAATCAGTTATAAATTTAAGTAGCACTTGAAAATGAAATTTACAATAACAAAAATTTTGTGACAACAGTAGACCTATATTTTTTAAGGAATCCAGAAAGAAACAGCAAGATTTAAAAAAAAAAAAAAGGCAAAGTCCTCCTATATATCCATGAATTCTCAAGTATCCTGAGTGATTATTATTTTTCTATAACACCATGGGAACATTATGAGTGTTCAGTACATCTGAAAATCAGGTGTCGTACTGAAGACATAATTATTTTGGACTTTTGCAACAATGACCATGTACAGTTAAAATTTTACTGAAAAGTCCTTTTTTAATCTGTCAGAACTCTCTTGAGGAATTCTGGCAAAATCATTTTGTTTGAAGCTTTCAGTACTGGTTATGCATTTAGATATGTTTTTATGGCTGCAATTCCTCAACAAGAGCGTGCCAAAGCCAATGGGAAGGAATCTTTCTGTTGTTGTAAAAGGGCATAGTTTTTTTCATAAGCAGCATAGTTCTGGAAAGTGTTGCTTTTCCAGTGCTCCTATGATTTTTCAATTTCTTCATTTGAAATGAAAATAGTAACAGGAGCTTTAAGAAAGTAATCATAACAGTTTTCCTGTGTAAAGTATTTTGAAGTACTCTGGGTGTTAAATCACAGCATACGTGTAAAGTAATCCATATGATCATGGTACTAGCATTTTAAAATGATTTTGATAACAATTGACATTTCATGTATCCACAGAGAAGAACTATGGTCTTGCTCTTGGAATGCCAGTTGTTCAAGCATTGCAGTCATGGGAGTTGTGCAAAAAATGAGGAAAAAGAGAAAAACCTTAAGAATATAATTCTATTTCAGTACATGCAATGAAGATTTCTGAGAAGGTTCTTCACTAGAAACCAGAGAGTAGAATATGATGGCAACAGGCAACAAGATGAATAGATACAATTAACCACAGATCTGAGAGACAATAAAGTGAATGTAGATATATGGTTTCCAAAACATAACAGTAAACAGTGAGGACACTGTCAGCAGGAGTACATTCTCTGGAAAACATGAACTGATAATGATGGGAACTAACTTCGATTTAGTGCCTCACAAAATAAGCTGCTTCTTTGCTTTTAATATTAAGAATATATAGTTATAGCTCATTTTAAGTAATGTAGATGTTCAGATGAGTTAATATAATCATATTGAATCCTTGCCAAACTGTTAAATTATAGTGCTTTTAAAGTAGCCATTTATTTGTGCATTTAACAGAAAACATGAGTGTATAAAGGGTAACAGATTATAATGTAATGTAAATTTAATAAAGCATATTTATTTAGGAGAAAACATATTTATTTTTTAAAGAAAGAGAAACTGGCTCCTGAGAGTATAGTTACAAGTCGAGGTCAGAAAGACTCTTTTCAAGCAGCTCTGCCAATCCCGTTAACCGAGTTCCAGACGTCAATTCTTTGCTAGGAGAAGCTATATTTTTTTTTAATATCTGTTTTTGTTCCAATATCAAAACTATGCATTTGAAAATAAAGAGATACACTGTGAAAGAAAGATCTACTGAGTCAGTGGGACACAGAACAAAAACTGGCTATGCACTCTCTCCTATGCTGTCAAGTTTATCTGTCCTTGGAAGCAATTTATTATAGGCTGTCTTCATGTTTCCATTTTATTTTATTTTGAATAATATCATTTAAAGTCCATCCAGCTAGTTTTTCCTCTGACATTGGAGGACAAAAGATTAGATAATAATTTCATTCAGAGCTTGATATCATAAATTATCAGCCTTAGTAAGGTCAAATAAACCCCTTGTGCTCAGACTCAGCTTCTGCACCCTCCTCCAAGGGCTGCAACTCAGACCACTTTGGAGAGTGCCTGCCTGAAGAGTAGATGCCAAGTGTTAGTGTTTATGAAACTCTGTTTTTTTTTCCTTTTCTTTTTATGATTACTGAGATTATTAATCATTGCGTCTTCGTGGCACTGTGTCCAAATCTCACATCATGTGGGACCCTCTGCAGCTGTCTCCCTCCCCAGGTGGAACCACTCCACCTGGTCCTGGAGGAAGGACGTCCTGTTGGGTTGCAAAAGATCTCACAGAGCCACTGCATTAAAATGTAAGCCTCTCCTTTTCCCTTCCAAGTTTACTTTGGAGCAGTTGTCTCTGTCCTCAAACCCTAGTAGTTCTGATACATTAGGTGGTATTGCTGGTCATTTAATGATTTCAAGTTAGTGAGTAGGGTTCCTTCTTTTGTTCAAGAAACATTCATTCAAATGTTTATTCAACATTTGTTTTCTTTATGGATACTATACTAGAAAAGGGGCAGCACTGCAGGACACAATATCAGGTTATTACAATTGAATTAGGTTGAGGGAGACAAAGATACTTTGACAAAGACCAGCCAAATTTCATAATCTAGGAGAACATTTTATAAAATCTGTATGAATTTTGGCACTTATATTCTATTTGAAATATCTAGCTCTTCTTTAAATGTTGGCTAACACAGTTCGTATCTTTGCATTGCAAACTGAGGACACAATTTTTACAAAATGGCTCTCATGATAGTTATAATTTTAAATAACAATATTTGTTTCTTTTTGAAAAATCAGTAACTTTTCAAGGTGATCATACAACCAAAAGGGATTAGTTCCAACAGAGGACTATGAATGTGTTAGTTCAGCGTTTTGAGCTACAATCTATGCAGAAAGCATAGAACCAAACGAGTCATGTGAATCCTTACAATTTGGCGCTTTGCTATTGGATTCAAAACACATGAACAGTTGTGAGCTAGAGAAGAAAAGGGGATGAACAATTTTGTTTTGAAATTGTTATTCACAGAAAAAGTCTAAGAAAGCTTTTCGCTTTCTTAAAATCTATTGGGAGGCTTCAACTTGTTCTCTAGTAATATTCAATATATGTAATTTATTATCTATGTTTGCATAGTATTTAATAGCATGAACTAAGCATCAGGATACTATTTTAATTGGTGCTGATGCTCATTTACAAACACAGATGAAAAAAGGAGGCCCCCAAAATAGGCAGAAGACAAAAACTACCAGATGGACAAATTAGAGATGAGGTAAACAAGGAATAAATTAGTTAATACAAATACATATTGTTGGCAGTGGTTTCAGTACACTTTTGGGTTAGACAGTGATTTCAGATGAAAGTTTGCTTCTAATCTAGAAATGCAGTTAGTTGGGTTTTGGCAAGTCTGTGGGTTAGACCAGTGAATCTGGATGTATTTTTACTGCTCAAATACTGTGCATATATACTGTTTTTAAATTTCTGCTTTCTAAGTTCCTGTTGTTTTTCTAATTGTTTAAATGGTTCCCTTGCTAAAGTTTTGTATTTGCATTTAATTTACCACATGGCAGGGATTAGCAGTAAATAGAAGAAAGGTGCAGCTTGCCTGAGTATTGTGAAGGCAAAATGAAGTAGAAAATTAAAGATATTTATCTTCATTATTCTTTTTTAAATTTGTTATTAACAAATCCAAAATACAAAGAAAATAATAGATTATTATTCATACTCGTACAGCAATATATACTTTAATGGGAAGAAAAATAGCCTGCTTCAAGCATATCATGCTCTTTTCTTTCTTTTCTGGAATAAATGAGGTGCAACTGTTACATGGACATGTCTGTATATTCCAAACATTTGTTATATTATGCAGTATGCTTCCGTGGTAATCTGTACCACTTGATGCTAGTAGAGATGTCAGGAATCAAGTGTATAACCAATGAGAAGAAGGTGTGAACCTTCAAGGTCAAACTATTAATGGCATTAAATTAACCCACGCATTATGAATTTTTAAATATTAGTAAATCTCTAATATATTTTAAAGAAAAAAGGCTGAGATATCTTAGAAATGACATTCCTGAATATGTGGTACCTTGTTTTTATAGATGGATATGCTTTTTGCATGCACTGTGTTCTACTTAACTCTGAAATTTGTAGCTTTAATGCACATTTCCGTTTACATGCCACTTTGGTCAGCATAACAGGAAAGTCCTTGTGATGCCTTCAGTCTCCTGAGGAAGTCGGAGGGAGTTTTGCATTATGAGGGAGTCTCCAGGACATGAAACCAGGCCCCAAATCTCCTTTCTCTTGCTTGCTGATTTCTATTATTGACTGCAGCAGGGTGGAGAATGTGAGGGAGGACTTGGTTCTCCAGTAATCCCAGGAGAAACATTTTCCCTTGAGGATTGTAGACATGCGGATTAGAGAAGCTTTAAGCTCACTGGGGCCAGGTAGCTCTTCAACTCATCTCTGTCTCGCTAGGTTGAACTCTACAGAAATAGAGAAATTTTGACCGCTGATACAAATAATTAGAAAGTAGTCCCACCTCTTACTAGCAGCTGTAGTACTCCTTTCTCTGAAAAAGGGAATTAGCAATGCCTGTGCTTAAAATAGACTGCTTTTTTGTCAATTCTATGGCTCAGGCAGTGTACATTTTTGAGTGTTCAATGCATCAACTGTCCAGCTGCAAACTGCAAATATTTTTGGTCAAAACAACTATAGGAGTAACCCCTAAAAATTGGTTCAGCTATATTTTTGCTTCTTAATTCACCAAATATTCTATTTTTAAACATACTTTGCTAACCCCAGTTGTACTGTTCTATATTAATACTTTAAAAATACTCTGAATAAATTGTCAGTCATCCAAGAACACTGGACTATCAAGTGATCCTAATGGATTACTGTGTTTGCTATAGGTGTAATGAAGTGTATTTTACCTGAAAAGGTTTTAATTAGGAAACATCAGGGATTTGTAGAAAGACCAAACTATTAATCTGAAGATGGAAGTATAGCAAAACCAGATGAACACACCTCATCAACTAAAAACAAATTTGGTATAATGATAGAAAATGACGTAGTCTGCTTAATACATAAATTGCAAGATAATGAAATTAGAGGTCATCTGTTTGAATAACAGTGATTGTTTCTGGAAAAGAAACATGCTGCAACATGTAATTGAGTGGAACAGGGGTTATGATAAAAGCTGGTGAAACAATCTTAGTTGATGATCAGAAGCTAAAAAAACCGTACATGGTTGTGAAGAATATTTACAGAAAGATGGACATTAAATGTGACCAATATTGAGTAATAAACTGTTGTACTCACAATATAATATATTTTAAAAGTTTTGGTAATTATAATACACAGAGGTATTAAAAGAAGTGTTAAAAATTTTCATGTTCTGTAATTTATTTCGTATTCTTTTTAAACTTCTTTCAATCATAAAATACATAATGGAAATACAAACAAATTCCTACCAGAAGGAGTGTCTCAGTGACAAAAGTTACACTGAAAGTAACTGGCTTTAAAAAGGGAAAGACTAAATGTATAAATGATAGCAACAGTTAAAAATGCATCTGTTCTGTAAACTCTGTATTGTTTACTTATTTAATGAAAACTGTGTCTGTGAATATCCAAGTAGATCACAAAATAGTTACCATTATGTATAACTGGGAGAGTTCAAAAGATCAGAGATGAATTGTAACTTTATATGATCACAGCTTAATTTGTTCATCAACTTTGTTTTGTCTTTTCCGTACGTCTTGTAGTGGTTTCAGAAAACTTGTTTTTGGGGGTTTTTTTGGCCTCTGGCATAGGTCTTTAAATTGTAAAAACATATTTAACCTTTTACTTGCGCCCATCCTAGGTAAGACAAATGATTCAGCTGGTGGCCTGATCCAACATTTTGGGTCAGCCAGTTAGACTTAGAGAAATTCTGAGGCAGACCCAGATTTTAGACCAGCATTTCCTTTTTACACTTTCCTAATGTTCAGTGTCCAAATCAGATGTTCAACATCTTTACTTTATACTGTTAACATAAGCAGACTTGTATTCTATTTTGGAGGACAAAAGTAGATATAGCATCTATTGCTGTGGACTAACTATTGTCAGTATTCCCTAAATTTGGCAAATCAAAGACCCTTGATAGTCTCTCACCGAGTTCATGACAATTAGCATTTGATGTTTGCCTGCTGTTTGGTGTATCGCCAGCTAAAATCCAGATAAATGATAAAAAATATGCAATATACCTGAGATCACTAAGCATGCAAAACTGATTAACAGAATTCTATAAAATTGTAACTCATAAAGTAATACTGTAACTAAATTATATGCAGTAAGCAAATCCCTGAAAAGAAAAAAAAAAAATGCCTTGAAAGGCTCCAGTCTGATTGGTGGATCACCTTCTGCAAGTACATGTTGTTCTTCAGAAGAAAAAAATATGATGTGATATCAGAATTCAACCTGCATTCACAAATTTTCCCCCTGTTTTTAAAATGAGAAAGAAATATATATATTTTTTTATCTAAAATTAAGAAGTACGATCCACTAAATGAAACGTGGCATGTTTTGTGAACAAAATTGACCAATCAGGTAAAATATAAGCATGAAATTTAAAAACATTAGGAAGTGTTCTAATCCATGCAATTTGATTTCACAGTGATCACAGCAGCTATGCAACCATAATTGCATTAATATATTTGGATACAAAAATGCCACCTCAACTATTAATATTACTTTATAAAGAAGAATTTTTGCTTTGTAATGTTGTTACAAGACTGCTGATGCAATATGTTCTTTGAAAATAACTTCCTTCAATATTTTGTAAGCCTCAGTGATTCACATGCCAAATGGAGGTAATCTGTGTCCCATGACGTAGCATCAAATATCCTGTTTGTGCAATTTTTTAGGAAATAATCAAAAATATGTCTCTTGAATTGCTAAAAATTTTGCTTTCCTCAGTCAATTGAAGCCAATCTGACTTATTTAATTTATATAAATGACTAATGGAGAGAAAGGCAAGTTAAAAACCTTTTATATGTATGTGTAGTCTGAATACTGTGGCTAATATTTCATGACATGCTATGGTTAGAAATATCTGTTCTCTGTTTTTCAAACAGGAAATCTCATATGCAAAACTTCCACCCTTTGAAATCTGACAGATGTTTCTTGCTGTTGACTTTATTGGACCCAGAATATTGTCCCAGATTTCTGTTGGTTTAATTAGATATTCCTATTTCTAAACTGAAAACAAACACTGATCAAGAACCAAGTACATTCTTCATGATGGATAGGAAAATAAAAACTTGTTTTGTTACATACCCCTTAAAAAGTGCTGTCTTTTTTTTTTAGATTTGCAGAAATATTTAGAATGGAATCTATGTCCGCCCCAATTAATTAGAAAAATCAATACAGAATTGGTTCTAAATTTAATCCTCTCACTGTAGAAATAAAATGAATGTGTCAAACAGCTTCAATAGTGACATAAGTGCTATGAAAGTCAGTATGTATCATTAAGATCTCATTGCCCTCTCTGTGATTTTGAGCCAAGGTTGTTCAGATAACATTACAAAAATTATATGTCTTAGTCTTTCTTTTTCAAAGTTAATGCGTTAGAAGAGTTTTTCATGAGGTTAAAAAGCTTAAGTAGCTTTTTTATTTCCAAATATTTTAATAGTAATAGATTTCAGGACAGAGATTAGTATGAAGAACCATGTTTTACAGATAGATAAGAGGAGACATGAGTCCCAGGTATAATAATTTTCATTCCGCAGGCCTGTGTCAGTAGTAAAGTCCTGGTCTCTTTAATCTTAATGTAGTTGTCTTTCTAAGTCACACTAATAATATTAGGTGAAACCAACATTCAGTTCAAACTAATATCATAGCTATACTATTATCATTATCCTTGGTATTGATATATCCATAATATATATCATGTACGTATCTAAACTTTGGCAGACAGATGGGATTACCACCCAGCAGACAGTAGCCCAGTTCCACTTAGACGCCCTGGAGCATCTCAGATGGCCTCCAGCTGCCAGGCCAGAAAGTCACAGTGCTCACCCAGCACCTCTGTCGTATCTGTCAGTCCTCTGTGTCTCTCTTGGGTACTCGAGGGTGTCCCAAATGGCCCTACACACCTATATTTAGGTAGATGAATGAAACACTAAGGTTTGCAAGCTGGAGCTGAATTCCACTCAAGATGATACTAATTTGACATGCATTGCATTAGTCCTTACCAGTAGCAAATTTCTGGTCAAGCTTTCTGCATCACTCAGAGATAGAATTTTACATTGTTTTTTATATAACAAAAAGGCATCTCTTCCCACAGTGATATGCATCGTACAAGAACATAAGCAGATAAGGAAAAGGAATATTCTTGGGAACACTAATAAGAAAATTGTAAGGCAGCTAATCTATAGACAGTTTTAAAAGACACAGCTGCTTTGAAAAGGCCTGTTGGGGTGTGTGTGTGTGTGTATGTGTGTGTTACTGTACACAGAAAACACTTGAATTATTTTAGGCTGCCTATTTTAGGCCTATCAGGATTCTACCTGTTTTACATTACTTCACTCTGATGCACTTTGATTTTGAACATGAAGAATAATATAATTTCTATTTAGATGTTACTGCAACATCTAAGAGGGGGAGATGTTTAGCCTCAACATGGTGAAGTGGGAGGACTTTTGGTTCCTCCAGTCATCAATGGAGAGATCAAGAAATGCAAAAGAACATGGAAAACTGATTCGGAATATCCACATGTGGCTACTCTCTCTTTTTTATCTACTTAGGGAAATCAGATGCCTTACACAGTGATCCACTTCTCCTGAGTACCAAAGAAGGGGCCAACTAAGGTCGCAGCAAAAAATGCTAACGTATTTTGGCTAGGATATGAGATAAAGTAATATTTAAATTATGTGACATTTTCTAAAAATATGTATTTTTTCTTTCTTATGATAAATGTGTTTCTTAGTAAATGTTATAAGAACTCCTGGATGTAGCGAGCTGCTTCTGAAGTTAAGCACGTGTGTGTTTGTCCCTAATGCCTTCTGGACAGTGTTAATCAAATGAACTGATTTTTACTGCTGTTTTATTTTTTTCTCATCTCACTTATCTAAGATGTCTACTGCTCACTTATGCAGTCTAGCAGCTCTAGGCTACTGACATGTTAGAGTCACTACAGAAATGTAATAAAACATATGGGTCCACTGAAACTGTGTACTCTGAATAGTATTAGACAAATGGATTTTATACTAAAATTTTTTCAGATCAGCCAGAGGATATTTATTTCATTATCTTTACTCAGAAGTTATGTAAACAGAGGTATTCTTAACATCAGCTCCCTAAATTGTTCTATCCTTTTGTTTTCCATTTTTATTTATTTTGCTTTATCCTAGACAGTAATGAGATAAGCTTTTTTAAAAAAAAAAAAATCTGCCCCGTGAGATGGTGATTCTGTGTCTTCTCATCTTTAGAGAAAAATATTATCTTCTATTGCTTTAGATTTCCAATGTTAAAGTTTCTATTAGAAACAGAATTTGAGGTTAATGTTAAAGAAGACTAGGCATCATGAACTCTTCTGAAAATGTTGTGTCGTCTTAATCTTGTCCATGGCAATGAAGAGCTTAGCACAGGCTGCAAAATTTGACTAAGAAGCAGGTAGATGCTTCATAATGAACTGTGCTTAATCTTGTGCTGTTATGGCTAGATTTGAATACCAATGCGAGTTACATCTTGGACTGTAAACCCTGAGGGAATATTTCTTTCCTGCTCCATTCAATTCCATTTTCAACCATCTGGAACTATGTGCAAATTCATTTCCATTATGAGCTAAAATCTGACAGAAAACATTAACTCCTTTATGAGAAAAGTTTTGTATGCCATGAGCTGTACCTCAATTAGCCTTCTGCACGCCAGTCTCCTTGGTTAATTTGTTAGGTTTTTGTGTGCATAAATGCCAGCTGCCGGTAAGGTCTCATTCTCCAACATTGTGCACTGGTCAACCCGTTGTGCATGCCCAGCCTCTCCTAGCTATCAAACCTGACATAATTCAAGCCTTCAGATTCCTAGGATTGAATGAATCCTAGCCAGTATGTATGTTTATACATACTCTTCCTACCATTAAGTTAGTCTGTCTTCACAACAGTAATTGAAAACATATCCCAGAAATAGCAGCTAAAAGAGCATATAATCAAATATCAACATTTTTTTCTCAAACCAAAATATTCTCATGTCTTTAATTTTCTCCAAATACCCTCCCCATGTTTTCCCTTCATGGCAGTTTATGGAAGAGGACCAGTCAGAGAAAAGAGAAAGGAAGCAGAAAAAGTGTACATTCAAAGTCTTCATTTTTAAACAATCTGTGAATCTACCTATGGAAAACTTCACAGCAAATCCAAAGGTTATACAATATCAAACCAGATAATAATTAATATAACTGTTTACAGATATTACAGAAAGTCAGGAATTTATGGTCCATATGAGGTCATTTTAGAATGCAGCTCTAATTACAGAGTAGCTATCAATCAAGAAAAATAGATGAAACTGCACAGTTCTTTAAAGAATTTAAAGTTACATAGTATACATCAAAATAGAATACTGCTCGTCATTTGAATTGTTGTATCCATGTATGTAGTTATAGCAGAAAAATGGAGTTTCTGTTTACAAAAAGATTATATTTCCTCTTATTTCAGTGGGTAAAAAATAAAAAATAAATTGAAAGGCTCAAAAATCCTTCTAACTTTAAAATCTGTCACCTCTTTACATAACAATGAAGCCTCAGAACTTTTGATTATGCCTGCTGTAGACTGTGATTTAATGTTAAATACACTAAAATTTCAAAATTAGGAATGCAATGTGAGGGGAAAAAAGCACTGAAGTTTTAGTATAATATTAGTAGTGAAATGAAATTATTCAGAATGATGAGACAAGAGTGCAATGTGTGAAAATTGTGTGCAGTCTGGTAGTCAAAACTGTGAGTGTCCATGAACTTGTTTTTATCTTTTCTCTGATGTTTCTTGTTCAGGAACAGTTCTAAGATGCCTCAAGTGTTATCAAGTGTAACTCACAGTATGTGGGAGGATCACCAGTTAATTTTATTTCTTGAAGCAACAGCAAAAGGTATAAATGCTGTTAGACTACAGTTATTTCACCATCCTGAAAGAATATTGTAAATTTAAAAGTAGTTGCCAACAAGAGCAGACCAACTGTAGTCATAATGGTGTTTCGCTGGCAAGGGAAGGTGTAAGGGCAAAGGTGTCATCAGCTGCACAGACTTGTCGTCTACTTCAGTCTCCTGGATGTCAGCAGTAAAAATCTCTTTTGCAATGTCTCAGGCCTTTCACACTGTTCCGAGTATTCCAGATGATTTGAAAAGATATTTGAATTTCCACACTGTAACAGAGAGAGGTATTTTTAATGATGTCTTTTACTAGCATCTGTCTTACTGAGGCTATTTGTCTACTCACCTGAGCCTGGAGATACTCTATCACTCATGAGACTTTATTCTGAAGGCATGATTAGATAGCTTCTAAAAATGAAACATGTAAGTAGCATCATAAATGACTACTGTCTCTCAAGACAGTCTCATTTTGCCAGAGGAGTAAAATACTGCAACTGGAGGAATGCAGCCACTTTCTGATTTCAACTGGGAGGCCTTACAAATATAGGGAATAGGTAAATATTCTGTGCCCGGAGGGCACATAAATATGACTTAGTTATAATAAGCAACAAATCTCATTCCCTACACCTCAAAAATACTGCTTTTCTGAATAAAAATTCATATTGAGATAACAAGTGGTAAACAGCCTTTAGCACACTTAAGGATGGTACAATATCTTCTGGTTTTCAGTTTTCTGGGTGTTCTAACAGAGGCTTCTAAAATTGCATATTTGCTATCTCCTTGGTCAAAATTATAGGCTTTATGGACTGTAAGTCCTGATAAGCCTATTTATTCATTAAATATATTAATTTCTTTTCTCAAAATTGTCACTTAAGTAGCATTGTACTTTGTGAGTAATCGCTAGAGATTAAGGGCCATCCTGGCCATCACAAAATTATGAGTGACTTCAGTGTACGTAGGATTTACATCAAGTCACTAAGTCTTTCTTTCTGTCAGAAGAAAAGGGCAGATGCAGAAGGAATTCATGGAACGCTACTACGTATTATAAAATGTTGTTGCTAGCAAAACTGTAATCCCGTTGAATGCACAAGAGGGAAAAAACAGCCAAACATTACATTTCTTCTGCATTATCGCCCAAGAAAGTTTAAGTATGGAGGGTGGATTTTTTTTATCTTTTTATCTTTTTTTTATCTTAGAGGTTTTCTGTTTTCAGTGTTTTTTCTGAATGTATTCAGTACATTTTCAAGATTTGGGGGGTTATATTTAAGCCAAAGATTGCGATTAGTCTGTCTGTTGTACTTAGCACTTAAGAGCAAGTAATTTTATTGCCATTCAAATAGAATAGCATCAGAAGCAAGGTTATCATTCTGTAATATTCCTAGAAAATCTATGACCTAACAGAAATACTGACATTAAACTTACTGTAGCAGATAGATCATGAAAACCTGCAGGAAAGATTGTTCTACAGACAGTTTTAAGAAAATTTCTTACTGATAGAAAATATGGGTAAGGGTAAGAACCAACTCAGCCTTAAACAGCAATAATTAAATTCTATAAAAAGGTTATTTTTACAGTTGATATTGTACTTTAATGATTCATATAAAAATCTCAGTTTGGTTTCCAGGAATATGGCTGAAAACATGAAGAGCAGAATTGCAGCTTCCCTAAGATTTCTGTAGTTTTTGTCAGTTTCATAATAAAAGCCAAGGCTATGAGGTTGAACACTGCGCTCCCAGGAAACATCGTATTTTCTGTTTTTATTGTTAAAGTTGTGGTTAGATTTAATACTTTTGAACCTGAGAAATTAATAAATAGCGTGGCCTTGAAATGGTCTGTACAAAGTTCCCCATCTGCCCTGCCGGTGCCCCCGTTACCACTCTTCTAAGGTGCTGTCATCAATGCAAAGACTGATTATGGGACTGGTCCGTGAAACTTGAGGCAGTCAAAGCACCATCAAATGCACTTTTACTTACTCCCTCAAGGTTTAAACTTTTTATCCAGATGCACAAATCCAGTATTCTGACTCTGTGGTTCTTAATTACAATGCCAGGAGACCATTTAGTGGAGGAGACTTGCCTTCCTCATGTCTGGATCCTTCTACAGAAGTTCAGGCTTTATACTGCTTTTTACACAGCCACAGAATTAAATAGCCAGACTGGCTTCCTACACTGAAGACTCTTACAGATGGGTAGATCAAAGAAGAGCTATTCATGCATGAGGAGAACCCTCACAGGACAGTTAAAGATACCAAAAGGTTCTTTTTTGCTGGAAAAAAAAAATAGTGCAAATCTCATATAATTGCATAAGATGAAGCAATCTAAAATGAGAGAAGCTGGTTAATACATACAAGAGGCAAATTATTCAGGACACTATCCACTCACAGAAATGAGCTTGGCTATTTATCCAGTCAAACCAAATATCGTTTTTTTTAACCAATAGCCTCCAAACCATCTCATGAACAGAATCACTCGGCAATGTTTTGGATTGGCACCTATTCTATTTTCCTTACTTTTCTTGTATTATTCTGTACTGAGAAGCAAAAGATAACTATGGAATGGTTACTCTTCGAGACACTTAGCAAGCTGTTTTTTGCTCCTTTTTCTGCTATATTGAGCACTGTACTGATATATAAATAAAAATATAATCCTAGCAAAGCCAGAATGTAAGAAAATGGTAGAAGAACTTATCTCAAATAGACTGTCAAAATGTCCTTTTGGTCTGTAGATTTCAATACTAGATCTTCTTTCTCGTCTTCTTTCTCTGTTCTCTGACATTTAGCTGTTATATTCAATAGCTATCATTAGGACAAAGGTACTATTTCTGAAGAAGAATGAGACTCTTGCTTTCCTATCACCTTAAGATATGGCATTGGCATTATTTATACTTTTATCCAATAAAGAGAAGCTAGCTAGGAAGTGATTCATGTTCTGTCTTTTTAAAGAATGCAGAGGCATATACTCCATTCAAAGAAAAAAAAAAGATTTTTAGGCCTTTTTTTATGTCATGTCTATCCTGTTTATATCATTTTAATGGTTCCTTCAGTTTTTATGGAATGGAGGCTTTACTGACTAGTCAGCCTAAAATACAGTGGTAAATATTATATATGAGCTAAATAACTTGATTGTTATTTTGCCAACTGGGTGTCTGAAAAATATGAAACTCCCCATTGTCATCATCTAAAGAGAAAGCTCATTTAGTCTCTGAAGAAACTAGAGTAGCGCTGCTTTTTGGATTTGTTTGCATTTATCGCCAGAAGAGAATTTAAGAAGTATAAAGAATTCACATCTGGGGAGAAAAAGCAATATTCTAGGAAAAATACTTTGTACTTTGACTGGAAATAGTAGTTCATTTCTTCCATTCTATAAACAGTTTTTTTTGAACTGTCCCCTAGTAATATATAATAAACACTGGGTTGCAGAAGTGGAAATCAGTTCTTAGTTAGAATATATCCCCCACAGTATAGCAGTAATTAATGCTGACTGTTTGTATGTTGTACTTTCTAATCCAAAAACCACTCCTTAAATTGACAAGCTACTTGCAGAGAATAAGGAAATAAAAGAAGCTTCCAAATGCCCATCAACAAGCTTCAGCTCTAATCTGGGAACTGCCATTTTCTAGTGTTTGGCAGCTGTAGCTGCCTGTAGAACAGCAAAGCAAGTAAAAGATTTTCCACCTAACTAAGAGAAGGAGAAGGATATTTGCAGATGCAAGTTAGGTTCAATATATGCAAGAGAACATGTTTTGAAGTCTTTGAAAGTCTCACTGTAAGAATTCATAGTTGTAGTTTCGCAGCATGGGTGAAACTGAACATTTGACATCTATCTACAGAATCAGAAGAATACCTGGCAAATAGTTAGATTTGTAATACGTTGGGCCATTTGCCTTTTTAGGTATCTAAAATTTACATTATGAAGTTTTGTTATAAACAGTGAGGTTGACTGATCTTTTCTTTAAAGAAAACTGCAGTGATTATGTAGTTGTCTTATTCCAGGTGTCCATGGTTCTAAGGAAAACATTAAGTATTACAAAATAAAACCACAGCAGTTTGCAAGACAGCAAATGTGCAGAAGGCTTGAGTTGCTTTGTTGCAAATAAGGAGTATCAGTTAAGCTCATTTCATGATCCAGAACATGCCTTGTGCTGCAGAAGTAAGTACATTTCTGTTGCCTTCACAGTCATGTGCAAGAAAATCAGGAAGAGAGAAAAAGAGAAATGTCTAGAGTTCACATAAATCATTATAGTTCCTTTAAGAAATGAATCACAGCTTTCAAACTGCTGTGTTCTTCAAGGTCATATGTACAAATAATAGTCAAAGTCATGCTATAATCCCTCCCATATGAGGAAAAAGGCAAATTCCAGTCACTTGCTCCTTCAAGCATCAAGTAACATCTTCACTAAGCTTTAATAAATGGACAGAGGTCGGGTGCCATTAACCAGCCGCTTGTTACTTGCAAAGCCAAAGAAACAGAGCGACTGGGGGAATGTTGGCTGGGAATGCTTCATGCCTGGGATGAGGCAAAGCAAAAATCATTGACTAATCTGATTGATTAGTTATCAAAGAAGGTGGGGCCCAATCTTAGAACCTGTGAAGCTATTTTAAACCATTTCAGTTTTCCTTTTGGAGCAGTACAGAGTTTTGGAATGAACTGTGAAAGGCGCAAGGATGGAGATTTTGAAGATTCATACTAAGGGAAAGGTTCCTAGCTTCTTGTATCTTTTAAGGGTTTTGAGATAAGTCAAGGTGAAAAATTACTCTGTGTGTGTGCATGCGTGTGTGTGCATGTCTTGGCAACAGGCATATCTATATTAGCATTTTATATAGGATGAGGAGTATGCTTTTGGAGCAAATGTCCTGATCATCTCCCCTTTCAGGGTTTTCATTTTAATTGTGGAGCAATTTTGTAGTGCACAGTGCAAAGGGTTTTTGGATGAAGCTGGACCAGGTGGGTTTCTGCAAATCCCATGTGCACCACAAGAATGAGCTAGAGTGAGTCTGTAGTAAAAACTCCCCAAAGTTCAGCACAGCTGTTTTGTTCTGCAGATTCTCTCCTGTTGTGATGCACTGCTTGCTAATGTGAACATAACCCATAATGCAGAAACGGAAAGGAACCCAGGAACTGAATTTCTTTGTCCCTCACATATAGAAAGGGACACCATTCCCACCTTTTTCCACCATTTTGAGGTGGAAAGCTGCATCTTTTGGGGGAGTGAAGGTAACAAAGTGATGGTTCATTCCTAGTAACAGATTCTTCGTAGCTGAAACCAGATGAAGTATGTAGATGAAGTCTGCAAGTCAGAGTTCAAGCCAACACAGGAGCTTCAGAACATCTGCGCAGATGCTTAATTTTCTTCAAGGTTGTCATTGTATGTATGGGGATATGATTTATTTTCTTTTCAAATACTGACATTGTTAAATTAATGATCTGAGCAAACTTACCATAATATGTTCTTGTGTGTGTGTGTGTGTACACACACACACACACACACACACACGAACGCACACCAAATGGACTATAGTGTTTGTTTGTAAAGGCCTGTACTGTAATTGCCTTCCTTCAAATGGGTTCTCACAGAAATCTTGCTGAAGGAACTTTTGTTGGTACACTTTTGAAAAAAAATCAATCACTCTTAAACAGCTGTTTCTATGTAAAATACATTAATGCAGTTAATTAGTATTGACCTTTTCCAGTATTCATCATGCCATTGCTTTATTATCCTGAAAGTTCACTTTAAAGGAGGTATAGCTGGTCCTGCAGGGAGAGGCTGAAAGAAATCTCAGTTGGGTTTTATTTTTATGCTAATGTTAGAAAACAGTAAATGGTTTCTGCTGGGCAGCCTTAATTTGCAACATCATTAGAGATATATTTATTTCATGTTATTATAAATTTTATTAGATTATATTATTCATCAGGTGATTACTTGGGTAGAATATGAAAGTTCTTTGTACTGAAATTGCTTAACAGTCATGCTTTAGCCTATTTTTTTGCAGAAAAAACATCTTTATCCAAATAAGCAAAGTAATAACTATCCTTCAGATACCATCACAGTCCATTGCAGGTTTATAATCAGGAATAGTATTAAGGATCTTTGAATGATTCCTTGTTCAAAAGTCTTTGACTAGCTTGCATAAATGGTCATAAGATTATTGTTCTTGCTTGCTAGGTTTCCATGTTTCCTGTTGACACTTTTCTGGAGACCCACAGATCTCCAGAACGCACAGACTTCATCTGCTGCTTTATGAAGAAACTCCAACTAATAATAAATTTAATAAAAGAAGAGCTGGTGTAAATCATAGAACAAACCATTCTCAGTTGATCATTTTTATACTCTTCCTTTTAGTCTTTCCAGATGAAGAAGAGATAGCAGTCTCCTGAGATGTAGTTTCTGTATCTATCTGTACTATCCAAGTTACAAACCTAGGCGCAGAGAAACAGACTTCTAATCAGCATGGCTTCTTATCAACACATTATTTGCTTTCACAGTACCCTGCTATGATTCCTGCTGCATTTGAGGCTTACACCTTGCAAAATCCTACTCCAGATTTCTACAGTTCAGAATTTCTTCCCAGTTCCTGCCCCTATCCTGGTGTTAGTCTGGTGCTTCTTGCTTATCTAGATGATAGCACTACTAGATTTTCCAGTTTAGAAGTTACTACAGTATCTTTCAAAGGCAGATTTAGGTTGCAGTCACTCCAACTCAGCTACCATCTCTGCAGGATTAATACAAATGTTTGATCTTCGTCTATGTGATCATGTAATGAGCTAAATATGTTTACCTCATTTTCATGTTAGTATTAGTACATTTATTTGATAATCTCCAGGTTACCATAAAAATACATCTGTTTTTATAGATGTAAATGGAGACACTGAAATTTCCCCTCTGAAATTTTCAGACAGACTCAAAAAGCAAGATAAGGTGTGCTATTATTTGTTGTGTCAAGTTTTTAATTGTCCAGTCAAGTGCAGGAGACAACACTGTTCTGCCACATCAGTGACTTACATCTCTATAGCAGCAGGACAAACTTTCTTTGAAAGGTAGGACTATCTAACTCATCTTCTGAATAAGACAAAGAGGTAAATAAATATGGGAAATGGGAAGAAATGAATGTATATATAACTCCTAGAGAGCACCAAGAGAAATAGTGTATAAAACCCAATATGTTTCAAAAGGAGCATTGTCACTAAGGAACGCAACCTGGAGCGTCAGCCTTGCAGGGCAGCAGAATTCCTTGAGGTGTCTCGGGGAGCATCTGCAGTAGGTCAGCTGAACACTTTTACAGTTGTCTAGCTTCACAACAGTTTTTTTTTCAGGCTTGAAGTAACTTTGTCTAGTCTGAAACTTGGCATCACAGAAGCCAAGAATGGGACTTTCCCATTCAGAGATAGTAGCATTTAGGAAAGCTCTTTAGCATGAAAGTAATAGTCTACATGAACTCCCAAAGTCCCAAAGGTGCTTACAGTTGTGTGTACTTAAATATAGAAAGAAGACAGACCATTACTAAGTGTATTTTCAAAACTCAACCAGAGTGGGGCCTGACTTTGTTTGGAGTCTGTACGCATTGTTGTTTTGCTGTATAAAACCATTTCTGTCAAAACACATAACAATGAAAGGGGGCAATTTAGGCAGTGGGCATGTAAATACAAAGAGGTATTGAGATGCCTAAGTTCCCCTGAATTATTCTTCCGTGTCTGGTTTAGATTCCAGGAGTAGGCATCCAATAAAGCATAATTAAAGCTCCTAATCTGATTTTGCCACTGCTGTTGTTCTGCTACTGCCATTCATACTGTCAAAGGACAATTACTCTCATTAACCAAACAAAAGTACTGTTTAGGGGAATGCAAATTCAACAGATCTTGCTCAGCACTTGGCCTGTCGTAAAGGTAAGCAATCTTTGACTGTTTGCTAAAACTTTACACTTCCCATGGGCAAGAAGCAGTGAATTTTTAACCAGTGTCATGCTTCTTTCTATACCCGATGATTAATGTGCTGGTAAAAACTTTATGCATGCTTAATCATTCATGGCCAAACATATCTGATTCTGTGCTGCTAAAAGCTTCAGCATTTATAATTAAATGACATCAGCAAAAAGAAACCAGCTAAATCTGGAAGTGGATAGTTTGAAAGCTTAATGATAATGTTTACATCTTCCTCCATATTGCACCATGGCATTTAAGAGGAATTCTTGGTGTTTCTATCATGACAGAAGGAGGGGAGGGATAACAGCAACTCCTTCACAGTGTTTTCTTGGATAGGAAGAAAAAATGTGGGACAATACAAGAGGAGCATAAATATTTTTTACGATAATATATATTGTAAAGTACATATGAAGCCATGGGCATGAATTTTCAGCATGCTAGTTCCACTAAAATACTCAGAAGATGAGTAGGTCTGTGAAGGTGGAAGAGTGGTGCTGGGAACAGTCTTGGGATTCTGTTTTGTCTTCTCAGAACTGTCTTTTATTAGGGTGCTCAACAGAAATAAATGAGAGCAAAAGACACAAGACACTCCTGTCCCTTACCTGCCTCCCTTTCTAAGAGAAGGAAATTGAGTTCTAGTCTCCCAAATCATGAGAGAGGGCTTGGACCTCGTAACTACTGGATAAAAGATGAGACCTAATGCCTCCTTGTTGGGTTTTGTTTTTAATGGCAAAGGCGGGGTATTGCATAGACAGATGGGTATGCATGCTCTTGAGTCACACCTGAACGTGAGCTCAACTCAGAAATAACAGTTAGTGAATTCTGACTAGGTTTAGATTGAACTGTCATTTCTTATAGTGTAAATTCAAGAATATGGCCTCGTAATTTTTCATATTTTTTCCTTTCTATACCTTTCATGATTTCTCATGACTCATCCAATTCAGCGTATCTGAGATTAAAAACAAGTATTTTCTAAAACACATACATGCATATTTAAGGCAAATTAGCTGTGTAACAGATACAAATTGTTTTCCATGAGTATTTGGAAATATACTTTTTGTATTTTTATATAATCCCCCACATAAATAAATAAGTAAATAAATCCACTTTAAAATCTATTTTTGTTTAAATGGTCGTCTTTTTACTTTTTTTTTTTTTTTTTTGATGTTGGGAAGATGTTAAGCAGTAGTTAGAGAATAAATTACAAGATGAAATGCTTCCATTCTGAAATTTTTCTTGTAGTCCTCCAAAGCGGGTGGTTGGTGATAGAATAATGTAATAGATGGATCAGTGGCCTAATTTATTAATTCCCTGAAGCTTGAAAAAGATATCTGAGGGCAAAAGAACATGGAAGCTATCTGAAGCAGTGCAGTATTCAATTATTTATTTGCTTCTCTCCTTAAAGACTGCTTTAGTTCCAGATTTTCCCATTTCTGCTATATAATTAATGGGAAGTATAAAGCATAGCTCAGAGAACCTTGGCCGGATTTGAAAGTATGTGTGCATGTCATTTCTTTGGTTCATCATAGAGGCTACATATGTATTCATATTCAAGCCAGTTTCTGCATGTTTGTTCAGCAAATACATAACATGTTATGTGTTTCACTACATCCCAAAGGTGAAGACACCTATCTTGCTAGACTGAAAACTTCTGAAAAGTAGTTAAAAACAGCTGTATTTGTAAGTGCTTTTTAAGGCCTAACTTTTTTTTTTTTTCACTTACGTAGCACATAGGTAGACCTTGGGAACCTACATATTCCTCTTTATTTACTCACAGAATTCTACAACAGGAACAGAAAACTTCATTCTAAATTACAGAAGTGATGAGGGCATGTTCTTGGAAAGTAAAAGATTTAGGTGCATTCTCATGTTGAGGTGAATATTGAATCCAGACCTTCCATTTAAAGGGTAGACTGTAAGGAGAACCACTACTACCTTTTTCTGCTGTTTACTTGTTTGCTCCTGTTTCCTGGAAAAATTTTAAAAAGTCAACCGATTGCCTAATTTCATGCCTAAAATTATTGTTTCATCATTCAAGTCATTGAGGGGATTCCAAGTTGTTCATCCTGGTGTTTCATAAATCCCTAGATAAATTCCAGATTCCCATCCCTCTTCTGCTGTTGTTACTGGTTAGCTTAGCGTAACCAAGCATTCAATGCATGCCTGAGTCCTAGGCACTCTCAGTTCTCCACCAAGGAAATGCAGAAACAGGAACAGATAGCTACAAGCTCACACTGCCCGTGCTCTCAACCAGTTTGACATCAAACTTTTGACAGTAAAGGTTTCAAAAATCCAGAGTTAGTGAATATGTGCCAAAGTGTATTTAAATGTCAGCCTTCACATAGTTTAGGAGCTTAAGTTTCACTTTTTCATAGCCTGTGAAACTTTGGCTCCTAAATACACAGGGGCTATTGAATGAATCCCTTGACTTGTGCATCCATTCATTTCAGTAGATTGTATTTAGTTGTTTGATTAGAATAAGAGTAAGTCTGAGTGCCAAGCATGATTTTCAAAGTACAGCAAATATTGATTTTCTTTTTTAACGTGATGTTTTGAGACAGATAAATTTGATAAAGAATATTTAGAGCATTATAATTAGATTCCTTCTTCCTATCGTGTATTATTAGCCATAGTGAAGAAATGTGTTTGTATGTGTATATATGAAATTCTAATTGATTTGTATACTCAGAATTCTTCAACAAATATCAAAAAGTAAGTGATATGTGTGAATACAGGCTATCCTTTGTATTTGGATTTCTTACATGGTTTCTAGGTAAGTAGAATCCAGTAAAGATACCCTTTCACTGATGGTGAAATCTTCAGCTGCTGGAAATCGTCTGTTTCCAGCAGCTGAAGACTGGCCGCTCTTGTATGTATTGTTTTCCACCACAAATACTTAAAAATGTAGTCCATATTTTTTGCTCCTGTCTAGAAACCTCTGATATAAAAAATTGTGTCTAAGGAGAAATGCATTTGCTTTCAGTACAGTCCTCTTCCAGGTTTGTTAGACTGATCTGCATAACTGACAAGATTCTCTGTAGGAGACAAATGCTCCATTATAGTTTTAAGCAAGCATTACTCTTTTCCTAAAATTCAAACCCTGTATTACTGTCTGATGTGCTGATTTGAGTCTTTCAACTGGAGAAAAAAATGCAAAATCATACTATTAAGTGTGATAAATATAACGATGTATAGGATTCAGCTCTTGCAAGGATTCTGTACAGAGATTAGCAGAATTATTTTTTTCTCTCTGTCTGGAGCTCATTTAGCACTAGAAACCCCAAAGTAAATACAATTTGCCCTTGAACAGTAGTATAATTTAGGAATGTCAGGCCATTGCTTTAATTTGAAAACTACATGAGCTGTGTGGATAACAGGTTTCTTAATTTGCACACATTATGTAGACCTTTCATGTTGTTTTAATGTTTAGTTTACAGTCAGGTCATGATGTGTGATGCTGGAAACAGGGTGAATGAAAGCACAACCTTCCCCTCCCATTTGTGAGAGAGGTGGAGTCTCCTTCTCTGGAGATATTCAAAATGTGCCTGGATGCAATCCTGTGCAATGTGCTCTAGGTGACCCTGCTTGAGCAGGGGGGTTGGACTAGATGATCTCCAGAGGTCCCTTCCAACCTCAGCGATTCTGTGATTCTGTGAAAAAGTGGGGAGGAGGAGAAGTGTCTTAACAGCTGTCATTGCCAAAGATTATTTAAAAGCTGTAAAAGCCTTCATTTGCCTTCAGGAGTTGTGACATATGGTCAGAAACAGTTTGAAGATTTATTGTCATCTTTGTTGGATGAGATTCAAAGTGTTCTTTAACAAGGATCTTGTTCCTCATCATCCTTGGAAAAATCCTTCAGAAACTGTAAAGCATACAGAAAGCAGACAGAGAATAATGAGCTTTTTTTTTTTTTTAAGAAAGGCAGTAAGTAGAGTTGCGAGATGAAATAAAAGAAATATTCATGGTAAAAGTGCACTTTACTTTTTACTTGCAATCTAATTTTTTACATGATACTATTTCATCATGTTTATCAACAAAAAAATTTTCTTACCCAGTTAATTCAGATTTCAGTTGCAAACTGTGCACACTACACTTCACAGAATGATTCAGGAGCAATTTGGAGGCATGAAGCTCCTCAGTCTGATTACAGCTATCCATTTTGTCTGGACCTCCCCCACCCCATCCTTTAAAAAATAAGGTAATAAGTATAGTTATCAGATGTGGATTTCACGGTTTGAAGGCATGATGGGACCTTTCCACCCCTAAAAGCCCATCAAAACTTATGAGGTCAAGAAAGCGACAGGAAGGTACTGAATGACAGGCTGCTTGATCAACCAAAGTAAAAGGCTTTAGAAAATGGAAGACAATTGCCTGAGCACAGAAATGTTTAAAATCAAAACCAGCCCCACCTGTGTGTCTTAAAATGGTAAAGGACAAATCTTCTCTGACTTCATTTTCCAGGTTGAATCTACATGGAAAAATACTGCGCTTATTCTCCCTCCCACTGACTGCTGCACCCATGGGAATTAAGAATAAAGCCCATCTCTATGAGTATTGAAAGACACATTGATCTCAAAGTATAGGAGGTATCAGTGAGATACGGCAAAGGGCACCTTTTTTACCCCTCTCTAAATTTTGCATGTCAGACTGATTTAAGCTTCAGCCGAATAAAACCCTCCAATTTTAGCAGACTTGACAAGAATTTATTGTGTTCCAGTAAGAAAATAACACAGAAACATACTCTAATCATATATTTAAAGGTAGCTTCACAGTATAAAGTTATGGCGCTTGAACTATGGAATTATAGTTACTTTCAGATTCAATGTCCTTGGTTGTTTCCTGAATAACAATAATATATCACAAAGCTGGGAAATTAATCATCAACATACGTAAAACTTCTCACTATCTCTTAGCTGGGATGAGAGCAGGACTGACACAAGCAGAAGGAGGGCAGGCAGAGGCCACCACGTTAACCTTGGAAACCCTCCTCTGCCTCACTGTGGGAGGAAGGAGAAAGGCACGGGACAAATTTGGGAAAGTTTCATGAATGCAGCATGAACCTCTGAATCGCTACCACTATAGCCTGTTGTGAAGATGATCCAGCAGGAGCGAAAGGCGGAGAAGTCACCTAGATGCACCTTTTCCCAGGCTTCAGAGTACAAGAAACCAAGTAGAAGCACTAAGTGGAAGACAGACTTGGCCAGGGAGCTTTATCACTACCTTAGCTTTATTGCTGTTGCTGCTGTTGTCACTGAAATTTGTTCCTACTTTTGGGAGGAGGAAGAGTACCTGAAAACTCTTTGCACTGTCCTTTTCCACATTTTCATGTTGAATGAAAATTCTACCAATATTAGGTAAAAATAAAACCACTTGTTCCAGCACCTGTCTACCATCAGAAATGAAACAAAACTTTACCTTTGAACAGAAACTATTTCGACAAATCTACTGGAAGATTCTGGCTACATATACGGTAGCAAATTAAACCTATCCAGAACTGTTTTCCAACGAGGCCAGCAGACCTGATCTATCCTATTAAATGATATTTACCTCCAGAGCAATATGACTGCATGCAACATGCCCATAGGAACGGTGGCTGCTATATGCTACTCCAAGCTTCATTTTTGCCACACATGCCACTGCAGGGAGGAAAAACAGGCCGTAATTCCTCTTCTGAAGGGTTCTTTTTCTGAACTTTCTACCTGTTTATTCTTGATTCAGTTGCCACAGAGCTTCATTGTTCCTGACAGGAGCTTTGTTTTCCTGGCCAGCAAGACCTTCCTAAGACTCAGACTGTATTTTTGAGTTTTGATTTGCATAAATTTGCATAACCCCACCAGTACTAGGCCTCGCTTCCATACTTGCGTTATCACTGTGTTACGAACAACACAAATGTACGAAACAGAACTCCCAAAATTGCCTGAGCAGCTCTGAACACCACCTAGCCTGGTGCAAAATGCCCTTTTCTGATTTTTCCAGGGGTTCCAACTGGCAAGTGCTATTCCTAGCATGGGAGTTCCCTGCAGTCTGTGAGGCACGGGTGTTTAAAATAACTAATTGAAAAAGTAACCACCATGTTCTGTGACCCGAGAGAGGGTTTGTTCCTAGCTCCTAGCTCCAAGTCAAGATTCAAATGTGGAAATAAGGAAGGAAAGCATAAAAATGGAGATGTCCACTTCAGAGTAGAAAGGTAGCCAACCTTGATAAGGAGAAAAAAAAAATCCTTTTCTGCCTGCATCTGCATCTTGAATAAGCAAGATGAGCTAACTATCCAAGAATATAGTGAACCAGCCTTGGCCTTTTATGAGAGATGAATAAATTTAGGCCCATATATGGTGCCTTAGAAATTCCTGCAACAGGATATACTTCACAGTATTATTCATCATTTCTGAGATGCCTAACTAAGCTGTAACAATTTTCTGAATCACTTGAGATTTGCTCCTTATTAATGCTAATTTAAATCTTCTTGAAGAGTTGATAGCAAATCTGTCACAAGCAGAAAGTCTCCCTTTCTATATATTTTTTCAAGGAAATTTTATTCTGGGAAGTAAATATTAGTCATTTTGGTTTGATATTTCTGTGATTCACTGAGGTACTGCTCCTTGACATAAATTAACCTTGTTGATACAGTTATACAGCAACTCTCCTGTGGCCTTCCTACTCTTTTTTCAAATACCTGTTTTTATGACTGCAGACCCAAGGCATATATAAAAAGGTACTAATATATTGCTATGAACCTCAAATATACTGGTCCATCGATAGTTATTGTCTCATTAAGTACCCTGTAAAAAGGAGTTTTAAGTATGCACATTAAATGATAGCTAGGAGACCTACATAATGAATGTATAAGTTTATCCTAATCAAATGCTGTTTTCCAGATAGAATTTCTTGATCCCTGGGCTAAGGAGAGCTCAGTGGGGGGTTGATTACAGTGGTACTACTAGTGGGAAAAATAGTTGCTCTCCCTTACGGGAAAGTTTCTGTAGACTTCTAGGTCAAGATAATGAAGCAGTGTTTGGCAGTCTGGGAGACTGCAAATAACAGCTGCTTTTCTTAGAAGTTGGTGTAGATGATTTTGCTGAAATTTGTGAAACATCTGTGAAGTAGTTGCCATTGCTTCTGAGAATTCCAGTAACTAGGACAAATCAAATGTACTTTATCTAAGATATTACATTACAAATGTCAGAATGCATGAGAATAAATAACATTTAATGCAGGCAAAGGAAGAACCATCCCTTCTAAAAGAAATCAGTATATAATAACCACTAATATCAAGCCTATATTCAATTTAATGGGGGACAAAATTTTCAAAGAGCGTACAATGTTATAGGTGCATTCACTTGGCACTCCTAGAACAGGTGCTACAACTAATCTTGCCATTGGTGTGTCATAATACATATTTGGCCCTTGCATTTTTGGGTTTACCCAGTGAGCTGTAACTCTGTAGATACAGAGAAAAGTGGAACTTCTGTATTTGCACAAAAATAGACATTAATTTTACTTGTGTGTGTGTGTTTCAGTGTCCAATACATAGTGTGCACACTTCATAAGAAGATACCATTTCTATTTCCTGATGAGCAGAATAACAGAATCTCTGGATCTTTGTCTTTCACACCAGGGTAATAAGCAAGTTGGAGAAACCTAAATTATACGGATTACAGAATACTAGGACAATCAAGCTTTTGGTTTAGGCCTTAACTGCTATACAGCTGCATAGTATGCTAATGCTTGGTATGTAGTGGGCTACATACCAAGGTCAGGGAAGAATTTATCATTCTCTTACTCCTTTTTCTGTAGCAAAAGTGTATACTTACGTGGTCTCAGATGAGGAAGAAGCAAGCAGATCTGTGTTTGCTTTCTTAGATACTGATTAAAATCTGTGAGGCTGGGTTCTGAAATTATTTTGTGTGTTTTTTGTTGCAAAGGTTTGGCCATTGTGTCTAGTCTATTTTAGCTTCTGTTTAGGGGTAACTTAATGTATTACTCTCAGTGAATCATTTGTTTCCCTTTAAACACTGCCAAAATTTGAAGAATATTTTGTAATGTTAATGAAAAATACTGGTATGCAGTTTTCTATCCTCAGCAAAACTATGGCGTCTACACTGTGGATGAATAAATGTTCATGGCCTATAATGGGATTAGTGCACATGGATCTTTCTAGCATCTTTTATATCAGAGCTCTAGCCTTATCTCTAAGTAATATAAGAAGTCAGTAAAAGTGTGCAGGAAAACAGCATTATGTTCCTAATGTGCAAAAGTGTCAGTGAATGATCTTTCTTACTATTGGTTTCGTTCTGATAGAATCACCCATACCTTTCTCTCATTTTTTATTGCATCATTTTTCATTAAGAACTATTTCTGAGACTTAGCTCTCTAACTTACCCTTTCTAACTGTTACAGCTGGTTTGAGAAGTTTTAACTTTCTTTTGTCTAACTGAATGTTGCAAAATTTGGCCTTTGAGATGTATGTTTCTCTCTTGTATTTCTAATCCTAGGTTTTAGAGAGAAAAAGGCTGATCAAATGAACCCTTCACAGTTATAATGAAGGGCTGCTTTTCAAAAAAGTAGACATAATCTGAAATGAGTAAGAAGAGAAAAAAATCCAGTGGGAAATCTCATAAATACGGTACAAAATATTTGGTTCTAATCCCAGAATTCCTAACTGACCTTTAGGATTGTCATGAATATTCATTTTTGCTTCTGTTTTCCAATCAATAAAAAATTTATAAAACTAAAGACAACAAACAAAAGCCTCAGAGAGGATTTATTTGTCTAAGTGTACATTCATAGTAACATATTTTATACTGTGATGGACTCACGGTCAATGAAGTAACTGAATTTAGAGATAAGAATAAAACAGGAAAAGGTTTGGACTTTGATTTAGTGTTCTTGAAAGTTTTCCTAACACTTCCCCACACATTTCTGAGGGTTTCTTTTCTGCAAAGTGTAGACCATAGGTAATTTTGAAAAATGATATGGCTCTCTCATCATTGGATTTAAATGCTGATAAAGCCAGTGGTAACTCCACATTTGATAGTCTAGCTTACCAAAATTTGAAGATAACCCATGTATATTTTTCTCCTTGGTGCCCAGGAATAACTGTGATGAGCTTTGGAGATACTGAGTTTTGAAGCAAACCCATCTCCTTTCAAAAGTTTGAAAAAAAACCTGATGTGCAGGTCTCTACAGTATATGCAAGGTATGAGTAACCCTGTCAGATTTACTCTTTCAGCATTCAGCAGACTACTTAAGGAAAGAGATATTAATTCATTTTTAATGTTAGGAAAATACAGTCATTAAAAAGCAGATAACATAAAATGCCAGAAATGCTTTTAACATTACATGAAGTGCACTACTTGCCTAAATAGCTTGCTACTTTTGGAGATCTAGATATGCTGAGGTATTAAATATTAAAATAGAGGTTGCTTTTTAAAATGCAGTGTTTCTTATCAGAAAAACAGTTTGAACAAGCAATGCTGTTGTATAATGCATGATGTTGCTAATCAGAGAGTCTTGGAAAATCATTTTTTACACTGTAAGAATGATTAGTGTTTTGAATAAGAAAGATGCTTTCTCTGTTCGTGTTCTCATATATAACATATATAACAGTGCTGTCAAGCTGCATGTGATTATAAATTTACAATACATTCTCAGTCACATGAGGTCCATTCTGGGCTTTTATCGTATTTTTGTATATTTACTGTTTATCAACTCTGTTAGCGGATTATACATAACCTTGACTGGAAAGTGATACTCAAAGGGCAGTTATCAATGTTTCAGTGTTGGTTTAGATAAATATATTGGAGGGGTTCTGCAGGGTCTGCTCTATGTCTGGTATTATTTAATATTCACAGTATTGATTTGGATGAGATAATAAGAACTATGCTTATTAAATTTTCAGATGACACTAAGCTGGTCACTGTTGTACCTGCAACATTAAAAGATAATATTAGAATTCTAATGATTCTGTTACGTTGGAGAAATCACCGGGAAAAAATAGGAATTAATTCAGTAAATATAAATGAAAAATTTTACATTTGGGAGAAAATGCAGGTTAGATACAGGCTGAGGAATGATTGATTAGACAACATGTTAAAGAAAAAATTTCTATTTACAATACATTAGAAATTAAGCATAAGTCATAAATCACATGCTAATGCCAAAAAGCAAAGTATATAATGGGATAGATAAACAGGAGTATTATCTGAAAGATATGTAAAGATACTCAGATACAGGAGTATTTTGTCCAGATTTGGGCACAACTGAGAAAGAGCAATTGTAGATGGTCCAGCCAGAGTAATAAGAATAAGCAGAGGATATAAACTCTGAGGAAAAGTGGAAGAAACTGAAGTTTTGCAGTTAATAAAACATCTTAAACCATGTAAAAGGTAACTATTAAAGAAAAAAAGAAACAGGAAATACTGTGTTCTCCATGTTTACGGCAAAAGAAATGGGTGTTAGACATAATGACAAAAATGTCTAGCATTAAGGCTAGCGAAGCACTAGAATGGATTGTCTAGGGAGAATTCAAGAGCAGGTTAGATAAAAATCTTTCAATAATGGAAAGGACACTGAGGACTGGTAGATGACCTAGAGCTCTGTATTTTATTCTGAGAGAGATTTCCTTGGAGCAAACAGCAGTACTTGTCCAGCCCGGATGCCAATTTTAATCCTGCAAAAAACAGTAAACCAGGTTCTTGCTTCAGGATGGAGCTGGGATTGATTAGAGCTCCCAAACCTAAGAGCTCAGAAATGAATAATATTTTAACTTTGATCTAATTTTTTCATGGTATAAATTACTTTTTGGTGAGAAATAAATGGTGCTGCTGTGGAGGCTTTGGCATGTGACTGTATTTTTATTCAGGTGGACAGAGTAGCACACCTTTTACCTATGTGAGTGTTTCTTTTAAGCAAATCTCCAAGATACTGGAAAATTTTCAGACCAAAAAAGTAGGCATGGGAAGCAGATGGGAATAACATACTTGTTCTTGAGTGCTTAAGGCTATTTGTGAAGGTCTGTTTCATGTTTGGTTGGTTGGTTTGGTTTGTGTCTTGGTGATAGAATGCAACAGTATGGCTTAAGAGCAAGGCCGATAACGTTTTCACTCAACATTACAATTGAAGTAGTCACTATTTTGGGAAAGTGAGAGGCTTCACATTATGCCATATGATAACATGAAGCTGAACAACTTAAGAGGAAGGGACATCAGACTGGAAGGACCTAGATTCAGTTTTTGCCCTTGCCCCTGACTCTAAGCAAATCACTTCATCTCTTTCTTCCTTCCCCCTTGCTCCCATTTGCCTCATGTAAATGAATTCTTTGGCAAGGAGTGCAAGGAATGTTGCTCACTGTGTATTTAATAAAATGGCCACCGCTGTTCCACTGGGGACTTCAAGGCACTATTATCATTTAATAATAACAATATAAGATGAAAAAGGGAAGGTTGTAAATAAGGTTCATATGCACATCACACATCTAGTCTGGTCAGATGCATCAGGCATTGCAGTGGCAGATTAGTACCATTGTAGCCAGAATCTGCTTTGCTGCTTATTCCTTTTGAAATATTAATATTTGTCACTTACTCTGTTATTCACAGCAGCAACAATAAAAGGGATTGAGTAAAAATTTTCGTAATAGTCACTCCAGTAGTCTGCTTATATTCCTTGCATCATCTCCATCCTGCTGTCTTTCATCTCTCCAGTATTATAAAACTCCTTTTCAATATGTATTTTTATTAGGAGACATACTTAATGCTATAAATGTTAACATTTTGTATTGCACATTGTGTGTGATAGCTTGAAGAAGATAGATGTATTATCCCCACACCATGTGCATGCAGGCTTATATTAACTCTACCTCTTGCATGTATTTTTGTTCTCTTTGAGGCAGAAGTTGACTTTAAAGTCTACAATTCATATTAAATGTAAAGTTACCAGTAATCCATTCTTTGCAAGCACAGGAACTGAAATTTTTGACTACCCATGAAAAGAATTAGGTTCCCTGAAACAATTTTTGGGTAACAGAGTTCCCTCAGTGTCAAGTAGAAGAGATCTGAATTATTTCAGCAGACTAATGCCTCCAACCTAATCAGTTTTGCTGATTTAAGTGGCCTATGCTGCAGCCTAATGTGAATCACAGCCAGGATTGTCAGATTCGCCAACATGTAAGACTTTGTGGGAATCAGAAGTACTTTGGATTCCAGTGTGTCCTTTACCAGGACTTTACATGGAAAGCATTAGAGAGAGTGGTGAATGAAGTATTCAAGAAGAAAATCAATGCTTATAAAACTATATGAACCTTTTAGGAAAAAAGGTCTAGTTAGTTGGATCTGAAGTATAGCATAGTATAGATCTGAAGTAAATAAATAGACATCTCTTAGCTTTTTGCACATGTAGTTTTGGGGGAGCTTTCTCCCCTCCCCAAAGAATAAATTCTGACTTCATTGTTGCTTGTAAATTATTCATTCTGTCTTCATTTGTTTAAGAATAGAAATGAGGAATCTTGGTACACGTGGTGGTAGTGACTGGAAAGCCTGAGATCTTCCCTAATGCTTGGTCCAGTGTTTCCTACTGCTAGTACATCAGCACCTGGAGATCGAAAATCTTTTCTAGGCCTAGTTTCTCCTGCAGTCTTCTGTCTGCTCATGATTTCTCATGAAGAAGCTACAGAAGATAGAGAGGTTCTTATGAAGTGAGACTTAGGCTGACTTTTCTGAGTTAAATGAAAAAAGCAATGACTGAAGAAAGCCAGATTTGGCCACGCTTGAGACACTGAGCAGTAGCATTTTCCCTAAATAGGCCCATTGACTCTGAATTCAATAGAAATGTTTCAATGTGGTAATGAATCAACATAGATCATAACCAGACTTCAGAAACTGGCCAGATTTCTTAGCAGGAAATATATTTTTATAATATTGTAATGTTAGTTTTAAGCTTAGGATGCTACTGATGTGAGATTTTTGTAGAATAGACTCACAAAATGCTTTAGTGATTGATAGTTTTAATTATTCTAAAACATTTGAATACATTATTCTTTTTCAGAAAGGTTTTTCAATTACATTTCTCAAGATTAGTGTTTATGTGCTGTGATAGCCATGCACTATAGACTGTTTCAGCTTACTGCTTTTACATTCAGTTCAAATGTCGGTTGTTTGAACGGCCTTTTGTATCTTGTGGTCAATGCTTTAGACTCTAATTTAAGTAACTGAATGTTCAGTGTCCAGGCTTGAGCTCCCAGATTCCCTTTATAGTCAATGAAGAGACACAGATATTTCCAGAGAGCAGTTCATTTCATCCTAAAATAGGTATGTACTTGGGTGAAGCAAATTTCCCTGTAGTGAAGTCTATATTTCTCTGTCATTGTAGGCCTCCTAATACTCAAATTCACACATCTAATTTTTAGACATCTGAAAGTAGGGGAGATATTAATCTCATCTCATTAGGCAATCAGTCTTACAAATATGAAAATATTTCTTTAAAAGTATTATGGGAATTTCAGATGTATTGCTTGATAAATTTCATAAATGGTTGGCTGAATTACCAATGAGATCTGTTTATCACATATCCTGAACTGAGAGCAGCCTGCAATGTTCAACAGCTGAGAAACATTTTGATTTCCTGCTTTAAAGTATCTCAAGTCACTTATTCCCAAGATGATATTGTATGCCTGTGTTGGTGAAAATGATACAGATATTCTTCATAGCCAATTTCAGGAGGTGAGAAATTTATACTTTTGTTTCTTATCAACAAAGGAAGTAGCATTTGATTTTCTGCTGTCTTGCAGCTGGTAGTTATTTACACGTGTGCCAAGAACAAAACTTTAGCAAGTCAAAATAGTTGGATCTATGTAATTCAGATCTGTCAGATCTTGCATACTGGACAGGAGGTCCTTCTCTTCTCTTCTTTGACTCCTATCTCATGCTTCCTTATTACAGCACCTGTATATTTGCCCTACAGTGCTGCAGCCTCTCTGCTGCATGAATCCCTGTGCAAGAAGTGCTGCCAGCTTGCTCTGATCTGTTGACCAATTGCATGTGTGATATGGGGTCAGGAAACAAGTCAAATACTGACAATGTGGTACTGCTGGCAGGGCAGTAGCCTGGTCTTGCTCCAAAGGACCCGATTAGAAGGCATTTTCCCTTTCTAAAGCCTTGTGTGCAGTAATGTAGCTGTCAAGTGATAACATGTAATATAACATTATAACGTGTAATCTGAAGTCTTTGTAACAGTAGAGGAGAAAGCTGAGAAATATGAACATTTGTCTTTATTTCAGAGATGCAAATGGCAACAGAAGCAGCAATAGTCTTGTGACTCAGATCCAACTGATTTTTTGAGGTTTCATAGTGATACTGATATCAAGTAAAACGGAAACAAAATTCATTGATTCTCCAGTAAATAGCACATTCCATGTATCCTGGCATATGTAAGTATCTGTAGGTGGCTAAAAGAGGCAATGTGAGGTATGACAACTGAAGAGAAAAAAAAAAAAAAGAGGAAAGAGAAATGATTACCCCTTAATCCAAAGCAAAACTACTGCCTTATCACTAAGACCTGAAAACAAACTATGAGAAAGACAAATCAGTGAGGCCACTGCCTAACCCTTTCAGGGAATGGAATCTACCAACAAGAAGCTTCTCTTTTCCTGTATGTATTCGGATCAGAAAAAGAAATAAATGGGACATTCAAATAATGGAAGAATCTGCATATTCATCATTTCTACGGAAATGAAATTTGCTATGCGAACATGATCAGAGTTGCATTTCAGTAGCATTGATAAATGAATGTCAAAGCATACATTTTTAGGAGACAATCTGGTTACTTTGGCAACTCAAGCATTATTAGTCACTTCTGATAAGGCATCCTTCTTTCATTACCACCTGTGGCCTTTGTCACTGTTTCCTAGTAACATCAAATTGTTTTGATAGAAAGTAATTAACATATTTAATTGTAACAAGACTATACATAAATTTGATTGTTCTTTATTGTTTTTCTCAAGGTAGCATAACAGAATTGAACAGAAAGCATTGTTTCCTTTTCTTTTCTTTATTCCTAGCCAAACCTGAGAGAATTACACTAAATTACTGAGGCATCTATATACCCGAGCCCATTAAAATAATATAATTAGGTTTAAAGAATGCCAGTTAGGATTGCTGCTTTAGATCAGGGGATATGTGATTAACAAGAGGAAAAAATAGCCTTGAGTTATAATAAGATATAAATGACTACTATGAGAGTGTAGGGAAAGCTGCAACAATTTAGAGATACAGAATTTATTAAAACCCTTCAAAATATTGTTGTGAATGGTTTCTGTTGTGAATTTCCTTGATTTATTTAATCAATTTTAAAGTCCTGATAGTCCTAAGTCAGTTAAAACACTGACTTTCTAAAAGTTTTGTACAAGAAATGTTTTTAGGTTTTATCAAGATGATTACCCATGTTAAGAAACATACACATTCATATGTACATATGTATGTATGTGCTACATATAGTATTTTTCAGGATACAAGATGCTTTTCTTGCTGCTGCTGCTGCACTTAGCATGGCAAAGGAGGCAAGGCAGGGAAGTTGTATTCCTGGTGGCAGCAGCAACTCCCTGAATTCAATTACTGATTACTTTAATATATTATGGAATTGCAGAATGGTCGAAGTCAGGGTACTGTTGGCCTTTTTTGCCATAAGGGCACATTGCTAGCTCATGTTCAACTTTTTGTCCACCAGGACCCCCAGGTTGTTGTCCTCTGAAAACCTGCTCTCCAGCCGGTCAGCCCCTAGCCTATATTGGTGCATGGGTTTATTCTTCCCCAGGTGCAGGACTTCACACTTCCTTTTGTTGAACTTCTTGAGGTTCCCATTGGCCCATTTCTCCAGCCTGTCTAGGCCCCTCCAAATGGCAGCTCAGCCATCTGGTGCACCAACCCCTTCTCCCAGTTTTGTGTCATCTTTAAACTTTCTGAGCATGCATTTGGTCCCATCATCCAGGTCATTAATGAAGATGTTAAACAACATTGACCCCTGGGGGACACTGCTACTGACTGGCCTCCACCTGGACTTGATGCTGCTGATCACAACCCTCTGAGTCTGGCAGTTCAGCCAAGTTTCAGTCCAACTCACTGTCCACTTATCTAGCCCATACTTCATCAGTTTGTCTACAGGGATGTTATGGAAGACAGTGTCAATGCCCTTACAGAAGTAGACACAACATCCGCTGCTCTCCCCTCATCCACCAAGTTAGTAATTTCTTAAATCTATTGGGTTGTTCAGGAATAATTTCCCCTTTGTAAATCCATGCTGGCTACTCCCAATCATCTTCTTGTCCTTCATATTTTTGGAAATGGTATCCAGGATGAGTTGCTTCATCACCTTCCCCGGGGTTGCAGTGAGGCTGACTGGCCTGCAGTTCCCTGGATCCTCCTTCTTGCCCTTTTTGAAGATTGGAGTGACATTTCCTTTCTTCCAGTCCTCAAGAACCTCTCCCAATCACCATGACCTTTCAAAGATGATCAACAATGGCCTCGCAGTGATATTGGCCAGCTCCCTCAGCACTCGTGGGTGCATCCCGTCTGGTCTCATGGACCTCTGTATGTCCACTTTGTTTAAATGTGCCCTAACATGATTCTCCTCCACTGAGAGTAAGTCCTCCTTGCTGTCAACTTTCCCACAGGTCTCAGGGACCTGGTATTGCTGTAGGCCGGTCTTACCAGTATAGTCCAAGGCAAAACAGGCATTGAGTTCTGTGGCCTTTTCCGTGTCCTTTGTCACCAAGTCCCCTGTCCAGTTCAGCAGCCAGCCCACATTTCCCTTCATCTTCCTTTTGCTGCTGATATATATAATATCCTAACATAATGTCATAACATGATATAAGGCCTGATAAGAAAAGGAAGCCCTGAAAATCACTGAGGATAGCAGAAATGGGCATTTTTCTAGCTGTTAGATGCTTGAGCTATGCACACAGCACTTGCCATTCTGTGTCCTTGGAATGTGACCTCATGGGCATCATAGAGGGAGTTGCTAGCCATTTAGACCAATGTTGTTGTTGGAAGCTTAGTGGTTTTGGCACCTATTGTATAACGTATTTTCCAGGTACGGGTGCAGATGTGCAAAATGACAGAAATTGTAATGCCATATATTCTGACAGTTGGTATGTAAGTAAAAGTTACCAAAAGAATTTTAAATTTAAATAGGCATAATTCAATTTGAAATAAGGAAACAGCAACTGACTGTGAGTAAATGCATCATAGAACATTGCATATTATACTCATGAAAAACACAAAATAGAAAGTATGTTTGTGTTTATGAATCTGAGTTTGCCTTCCTGACTAATGCTACCAACGTGTTTGAGTGTTGACTGTATCAATCCCATTGAAATCCCATCTAAGAGCACAAGCAAAAAGCAATTTACAGAGAGGTGAGAGGAATATTTTTTCGACAGCTATAATTGAAGGCAGAGAATTAGAGAAAGTTTTCTGTTGCATTTCAGACAGATTTATTAAATATTTTCAGTTCTTCAATTTTTTAGACAGTGGGAACTTCTGAATATTTTGTCTTGCATAATAAAACACACTATTACAATGCTGTCAAAATATTTACTGTTTTATGATGTTGCATAAATCTCTTTTTTAACAGTCACACTTTTTTTTGTAGAAGTATAGTTACCAGAAAGTCCTGCATAATGTGATCATGACATTTTCTGATTGAGCCTCCTTTTTTATTAACCCTTCGTAATTTTATTTAGTTGCCTAGAAATGTAACAGTAAGTTCATATGGAAGACTTGTATTTGCTGAATGTTGATACTGATTACACTGGCTATTTTTGGTGATGCAATCTAGTTCTCAAAGATTGCAGCAGATTAGAAAACTTCACCTTTGGGTACTTCTTTGAATATTCTACGTAAACTTTGATCCTCTATGCAGTTCTCTGTAAGACAATGGGACAGGGTAGAGTAAGAGCTGTTATAGAAATTGCCACTGAGTAGCATTCATTGCTAAGTAGCATCCATTGTTTCATTTCCATGATGAAATAGTTTCCCGAAGCCAGATTATGAATTTTGATAATGTTTTACCACTTTTTCAGTTTAGCAATGCAAACAGAACTCTCCATATTCTTCGGAAGTAATAGAGGGAAGCAGATCATTTTATATTACAGTGTAGGAATGAAGTGATTGTTTTCCATTATCAGCTTTATTTCCTATTTGTGACAACTAGGAATATATTACCAGCAGCATTTATAAAATTCACTTATTTATTTAAAAAAAATCGTGTAACTAGATATTTCTTGTATTAGACTATTGTTGCAACTGAACTGTAAGGAAAGTTAATGTGAATTGGGTACAAATGTTTCACAGTCTTTGCAGAAAACAAAAACACTGCAATTTTAATTTTTTTTCAACAATCATTCCCTTCACAAACAGAATATAATATATAATTCTAGCCAAAATTTGCCCAAACTGAAAATGTTATAATATCAAATAAGTCATAACTTATTCAGAGCAACAAAGAAAAATATATGAATTTTCTGTTGCTCAATCTTGATTGTTTCCTTTAAGAAGAACATGATGTCTTCATGACCAGAGAAAAGGACAAAATTCATCAAATAAATTATTCATAAAAAATGATTGCCCATCTGTAGTGACATCATGGAGAATAATAGTCTCCTCTTACATTATGACTGTTCAGGCCAAATCTAATCCAAAAGTGCATTAATATTTGAATTTGATATTCTGAAGTAATTGAGTCATCATTAGGAAGTTTAATGGAAACAACAATTTAAGATCTTGATCTTGCTATCTTGTCCGTAGAAATAGGCTCTTGTGCTGCTCATACTAGGTTCTTCCCAGTCTCATTCACTAAACAAAAAATTGGGGAATACTCAGTAATGTTGAAGCTTTAATCAACATGGAAGCAAGTTTCTCACAGCAGCAGAATCCAAAATTACTGTGTCATTTTACACAGAAAAAATCTTTGGTTCAAATATCAATGAGATCATCAAAAGTCCTAACTGTTTGTACTGATATTGAATTTGTTCCTAGCAGTGTTGGGAATGATTCAGTCATAAGCTAGCATGTGTTCAACAAGACATTTTTGCTCAGTTTAGCTAGGAGTGACCACTATGATTCATCTCATCTAATTTCTAAACCATTTAAAAATTAGTCATTTTGTCTAAGTTGTCAATTAGGATATATTTGTAGATAAGGGAGATGGTCAAGAATTTCTGGAAGGCGGTTAAAATACTTATCTCCTTTAATTACAAAGAAAAGGCATTGATCCATGCACATGCATGTACACAGGTACATCTGATAGAAGAGAAACAAGGATGTGATCGCGTGTGAATTGGAGAAATGGATACATATCTTTCAGTAATGTCAGGATCACATTCATCTTACCCCATATAGATGTCTCTACATCAGATGAATCCCACCCTAATGTCACATATTATCTCCACTGACTGTAAAAGTAGCATAGCTTAGGTGTAGGCTAGCCCAAATATAGACATCTGCAATGTACAGAGATATAAAGTTAGATTAAGTAAATCCTACCTTCTTTGACTATGAAATTAAACTATATTTACAAGAAAGGCCGTTGAGTATGTTGTGGTGAAGTGAGTCAGAATTTTGATACTGAGTTTCTTGACTGCTAGTAGAAGGTCATTGATGTGAAATGGCAAGGGACTTTGATTTTTAAAAAGACATCTGTGATTATATTCTAGAGAAATACCTGTTATTTTGTAAGCAAAAAGGCCCCAAATTAATTTTAGCCTCATTCCTAATCCTTTTGCAACTCTTTCACTTTTGCATAATGTAGAAAATGAGTTTCTTCACTATCTGCTAAAACAGTGCAGCTATGAGGAAAGGAAAAAGAACTATAAACTGTATCTGAACTTGCATGTATATTTCTACCAGAATCCTGATCTGGAAACCACATAACCAGATCCAAATCCTAAATACAAATTATATGTACTATAACTATGCTCCCATATGGGATCTGTTGAAATTAAAAGGCTGGAGGCATAGTGCACTTTGGGGGATACAATTATGGATCAGGACTTATCATTTGAAGCAAAAATAAATTTGTCAAGCTTAAACCAACCAATCTGAAATTTCAAAAGATGCTTCACAGGGAATTCCTTCTCTTTAGACTGAGAGTTATTTGAAAAAAAAAAAAACATTTGTCCAGCAAATAAACTTGTGTGACAATAAATTTGGGTACACTTTTAATCTGGAAAATAAGTTACTTGAATAAAGTAGTAACTGCAGTGTGTTCCTTTCCAAGAGAAGAAGACATGGGGACAGAGTTGAATGTTTATGTGTGAGGGGGAGGATCTTATCAATATTCTGTAATTTAATTTTGTTCTCTGTAACCTGAACCTGTTTCTGGAATTATGTCAAGATAAATAATTCTTGTCTTTAGTCATTTGAAAATAATACTTTCTACAGATGTACAGAGAGCTGATTAACTTACCCTGTATGTCTGTGAGTCTTATTACTTTAAAGGGAGTTCATTCAAACGGCAGTGTGTATTGAAGTGGAGATTTGATTTAAAAGCTACATCTACTAACTGTATGGGGGTTTTGGCACTAAAAACATGCCATCAAAAGAATATTACATTTTGAAATTAATGTTGTTTTCCTGTAACTGGAGTATATTTATTCTATTAATATATTTATCCAAGTCAGCCTTGTTTTTCATTTTTGTTTGAAACTTATTTAACCAAATAAATGTATTTCAGAGACAGTATTTCCATGAAACAGATGAAGACTGTGATGATATCAGCATCACAAGAAAATAGCAGTATAGTTAATGCACCAATATCACCTTGAGATTGGGAAGTTGTATTCAGGGGTCAGCAGGATATTAGGAAACATGATCTATGACTACAACAGTTGTTTAGAAAGAGTGAGGACTATGGTAGGAAAACAGATATTCAGCTTTACCCTCCTGTGTGCCTGGGAGTTGATGTAGTGGAACAGAGTACTCTGCTGGGATCGAGGAGAGATGGCATGGCCATCATCAGTAAGATGAGATGCAGCTGACTCAAGAAATTCCTTTTGCAAATAAATCAGACTTCCAGGCAAATAATAGGGAAAAGAATTTTGCTAATGGCACAGCACTGCAAGAACACAATGCACTTGTCTCATCTGTGGGAATGGTCAAACTTGTTGATGGGCAGTAAGTTTGTTTATTCCTCCTGACTTATACGTAGGCATTAGCCAATTTAGATAGAGGCCTAGTAAATGAAGAAGAGCAATGAAACAAGAAAGGAAAAGGTAAATAAACTTATGTTTAGCACTGTATATGTTATGTTTTTACGACTTCTTGTTTAGGTTCTGCTTTGGTGTATTCCTGTATGTGGTTTTGAAAAACAGTTTAGAGGGAAATGCAGTCAGAAGTGCTAGAACATATGCAATTGAGCAGTGACTTATTTAAAAAAAAAACTGAATGCAGGTAAAATGGAGCCCAGGCAGAAGACCAGCACAGGGCTAAGTGCCTCTCTATTTTACTGCATTTTACTGTTTCCTTTCTAGGGAAGGAGCCAAAAGGAACTACCTCAAATTTAAGTCAGTAAAAAGTATTGATTAAAAACAAATAGTAATTGTGTATCATGTTGCTTAAATGTCCTGTTTCACAGTAAGGGAAGATGGCAACTGCAAAATGGCTGTTTAAAAAGTGACCTAAAAAGATCCAGGGGATTTCAGACCTCTTAGTTTGACTTCTCCATGGGAAAAATTGTTAGGAAAGAAAAGAACTAGTGAACATATATATAATTATGATAGAGAAAAAATCAATCTGCCTTATACAGAAGATCACAGAAATGGGATTTACAAAAGTGTTGCATAATATCCTTGGATTATCAAGAAAAACTTTGCTATGTCCTTTTCAGGTTTTTTCTTGGGGTAGTAATTTTTTAAAGCATAGGAGTCTAAGGCTAGGAATAAATGGTTGGTTTTTAGGAAGGAGGAAGGTTCCACTAAGGGTGAGGTAAAACTTGTGCTCTTTAACCTATCTCTGAATGACTTAAAAAGGAGGGGAGGGGGAATGAATGAGGGGACAAAATTGAAGTGATAAAGTTGTTGATCATACCAAATTACTCAGGGCAATGAAATGAAAACTGTGACGAGCTGAAGAAAGACCTGGTGTTACTAACTGGGTGGTAATGAGGCAGTTGGAATCCAGTGTTAATAAATACAAAGTATCATACACGGGGAAAAAGTAAGCCTTTATTTTGTACATATAGTTATGCATAATAATAAGTATGTGTGTGCACAATGATTACCTGTAAATTAGGTATTACTTTTCAGGAAAGAGATCTTAGAGTCATGAGGACAATTACTGAATCTCAGTCCTCAACAGCTGTCAAAAAGGCACATAAAACTTCAGGAATCTTTAAGAAAGGCCAATGAAAAAGAAACATCATTATGCTAATGTACAAATAGATGTTCTGCCCTTATATTGCATTCATTCATTGCATTCAGTTCTGCCCACCTCTAATCAAAAAAGATTAGAGGAACTTAGATTGTGCAAAGGTAATCAGAAAGGGATGATCTGAAATATGGACTTGTACGTATCCATTAGAAAGAATATTAAATAGATTAAAAGTGTTCAGCCTTTAAAAGAGATGATTGATTGAGGTCAAAGGAGATGCTGGAGATCTCCATAACATATGGAGGAAAATGGCCAGGTAACGATTAGTCACCATGTTTTATTGTACAAGGAAAACTGACTGGCATTCAATTAAATTGTCGGGCAGTGAATTTAAAAGAAACATGAGTAAGCGCTTTTCTCACATGACCCATAATTGAAGCATGGAGCTCACAGGATCTTGCTGTGGCCCCAGATGTACATATGTATTCAAGGAGCAATTGGATGAGTTATTAGCACAAATTCTGTTAACTGTAGCGAAGGAGTAGCAAACACAGTTATATACAGGTTATTCTTATCAGGTTATCCTTAAACTACCAGCTGCTAAAATTTGGAAGCATGTCTACAGAAAGTATCACTCCTCCATTTCCTTTTTCTTATACTTCTTTTCTAGGTATCCACAATTTTCTCTAACTGTTATAACACTGAATGAAAGAGGTTCAGGGACTGTAGGGTCTGGAGTTCAGGTAGCTCGTAGACTGGCTTCTGTTCACTTTTGGATCAGCACCTCCAGAGCAGGCTGGCTAAATCTGTGCTACATAATGCTTAGTGCTGAATTTCTTCTCAGCCCCGTGTGGTACTCTTGTGGCCCAAGCACACAATTCTTATTTTTGTGCTTTTTTTATTATTATTATTTTTTGTGCCTGAAACAATGTGAAGGTTGTGTTGCAGCCTATCACAACAGGTTTTTATGGTATGAAATGGATGGTAGGTGTTGCATGCCAGCAGGCGAGGGAAAGTGATTATTCCCTCTGCTGAACATTCATGAGTCCACATTGGGAATATTGCATCCAGGTTTCCAATATATAGACATTGTCACATGTTGACATGTCATCTACCAGGAACCCCAGGTCCTTTTCTGCAGAGCTGCTACAGTTGCATGTTGTTGTTCCATTCCAGATGCAGGACTTTGCATTTCTCTTTGCTGAATTTCATGAGGTTCATGATGGTCCATTTCTCTACTTGTCAAAGTCTTTTTGAATAGCAGCTCTGATCTCAAGCATATTAGCTATTCCCTCCCTCCCGCCCCCAAATTTGGTTTCATTCTTTAACTTCCTGGAGGTGGATGCTGAACTATCATTCACATCTCCGATAGAGATTTTAGCCATCATTAGTTGCAGGATCAACTGTTGAGAAATGGCACCCCCAAATGGGTAAGACTTTGAACCATTAAATTCCACCTTTTATTCCCAATTGTGTAGCCAGTTTTTCACCCACCCTGTAATTCGCCCACCCAGTCCATCTTTCCCCAATTTGGCTACAAGGTTGCTATAGAAAACTTTGTCAAAGACTCTACTAAAATCAAAATAAATGACTTCTACTGCTCCCTCCCTCCTCCCGCCCAGCCAGCATCCACAGAGGCTTTTAACTCCTCATAAAAAGCAATCAGGTTGGTCAAGTACAATTTGCCTTGGTAAATCTGTGATGACTGTTCACAGTCATCTCTTGTCCTTAATGTGCCTGGAAATGGATTCCATGGGGACTTGGTCCATAAGCGTCACAAGGCTTTCATATTTTTAAGTTAAACAAACCAAAGTGAAAAAACAAGGTAAAAGCCTTCTTCTAAAAAATTCTTCTTTGCCCTCCTGATCATCCTGGTAGCGCTGCTTCAAACTTATTCCAGTTTGCATTCATATATTTTGATCACTGATGGGTTTGGCATAGAGAATTCTAGATAAAGTTTAATATTGTTTCTTGCAGCGTTGCGGTAATTCTTCCCTTCATTTCTGCAAATACACATAACATTTGCATTTTGCAGCCTTTATTATGCTGGTGTCTTTCAGTTATCCTCTGCTCAACAAATAAACCTAGTTCTGTCACATCTTTTGCTACTCCCTTTCCACTTAGTAACATTGTTCCCTAACTGTGTGCCCTTTTTTTCTAATTCTATTATTCCTGAAGATGCAAGTATTCCTATATGATATTCTTATCCTCCAGCCTTGTGTCATGAACAAATTTCATTATTGTAGTTTTGCTCTTTGTGCCAAAATCACTAATGAAAAGATCCTTAAGGAACTCCGTAAGTAACTTCCTTCCAGTGAAATATATTGCTTTCTCCCCTTTAACCAGTATTCTCTCCACCTCAATTAGTGTACTAATAAATGTTAACATTTTTATATTAAGTAATAACTTTTCAAGTGTCATGATATGTAATGTTTAGGGAAATCTAGAGAATTATATCCATCTTCACATTTTCTGAGTAGTTCATTTTCTAGATATAAGGTCAGTCTGGCAACTATATTTGGTATACATTTAGTATATATTTAGTATATTTTTCTTCATCTTCATTCTTGAAGAAAGCTAGAAAAAAATAAAAATATTTTTGTGTGGCTTCCTTTGCACTTTAGGCAAAATGCTACCTTACAACATTTATATTCAAACAGTGTTTGGATCACTGAAGTGGAAGTAAAAGTAACAGTAACAGGGTTGTGGGATTCTTTTGTAATTGTGTGAAAAGAGCAGTCACCTCACTTTATGAACAGCAAGTTCTTAGGTCAGGGAGCATTCAGAGACAAGCCATAAAATAAAGAATAATATAGTGTGGATATCAGTAAAATAGTAGAATCAGCACTTCTTAGTCTATTTAACTGAAAAAGGATGAGGCCTGCCTTGGGAACTAATGCTTCTTAACAGTGTTTGGGCAGAGAGCCAAAAGGAAAATGCATTTCAGAAAGAGAAAGGAGGACTGGTAGTCTGTAGGATAGGTAATCATGGCAAGCCACCCTAAAGCAGATAAATCCAGGGTTTTAAATTGAGCGTGAATGAGACTTTCAAGTCATGTGGATGAAACTAGAAATGAGCAGTGTATTTATAAGATTTCCAGTGAAATAGAAGCTTGCAGTTTAGACTTAGTGACATGTCCAGCCTTGGATACACCATGTAGAGTTCACAAAATCTAGTTTTTCAGTTTTAGTGCTTCGTTTTATTGTGTATCTTGTTTATGTGAAATATAAAAGGAAATCTGTTCTAATAGCTTAAGTGTTAATGAAAGTTACTGCCCCTACATCCTTTTCTTCCTCAGATTGTTTTCAATTTTAATCCAGGAGTATAAGTGCTTTAATAACAAGCAGTAAACATATCTCCTTAGGCACATACTAGGTTTTTTTTTTTTTTTCAAAAGTAATCACATTTTCAAGTTCAGATGAGTATGAAGAAATGTTGGAACAGTAGTGTGTGCCCATGCTAATGAAAATCTTACTATAGTAACAGTAGGTACTCTTACCATGATCTGTAAACCGCAAAGGTAAGACCTGAAAACTGCTGACATTAGGAAGAGTGATAATTAAGGTACAGATAGTATTAGAATATCTTTTTCCTTTTAAGAAATACTTGACATTGCTTTTAGTTTGACTCCTGAATAGTGTTGGGAATTAAGTCAAATATTTATATTAATCTTGGTTCTGGCTTGTTAGTCTTTTTTAATATAATGTGTCTATTTCTTTATGGTTATACATATGTCTACTAGCAGCATACAGAAGAAGAAATCTAAGGGTATCAAGTCTAAATCTGTCCTTATATTATAAAGGAAATGTTAACAACCTGCTGAACATGTTAACTTTCATGCCTTTCTGTAAACTAACAACAGCAACAAATCTGTTGCTCATTTCTCTTCAAAATCAGAGTTTTAATGAGATTTCAGAAGTATATGATTTAGCTGTTTTGATCCAAAATATTGGATTAAATATTTACCACCATTAAATAACTATGCATTTGTTTAAGATCTGGGGAGTTTTAGGCATTCAATTTGTACTCTGTTATCTTAAAAACACAGAATTATAGTTTTCTTCAGTGGCAGTCATAGCAGTCCACAAATGACCAAACAAAAAGACTGAGCAAATATCTGGAAATTTTGAAGTCAGGCACAGAGTTCTCCATAAAGATTCTCATGTGAAAGCAGGGAATTACAATGGAAACTTTGCCCCTCTGGCTTTACTAAAAAGATACTGTATATTTTCTAGAGAAATATTTGGAAGGATTGAAATAATTTTTAAGCAGATTATCCCAGTGTTTTCTTTTATTTGTCTCATGGCTTATAAAGACTAACAAGACATGAACGGTGCTTTGTTTTGGGAAAACTATCAAAAAGCTGTTAATCCAGATCTTAAATAAAGGTTTTAAGGGAAAAATATACTTAGCTCTCCTGATTTATATCACAAGTAGGCAGTAACCTTTCTGCTGAGAGCAGCTCTTCTACCGGTTCATCTTTCACACTCTTCCTAAGTAAACCAGTAATGAAGTAATTGATTACAAATGATTGTATAAACATAGCTAAATCTTGAACTTTCATACCACCACTTCAGATGAGCTGTGTGTGTTGTGCTACTAGAACAATACTGAAAAAAGAACAGGGTGTAACAACCTTTTTTTCCCACATTTTATCTAAGAGCAGTATTAAAATGATTCATGTGGCTTAATTGCTATTATTTCTTTTTCTGCTTTTAAATTATTTTAAAGGATTTTCAGTAGACACAGGAATAGCATGCAAAACTACAGTTACGTGTAAAACGCAGAACAGGTTTTCACAGCACTCTTTGTATCTATGCACCTGTGGCATAGATGAATAAAATAACTGCTTCATAGAGATAGGAGATAAAATTCAAAGTACTGCCCATGAACAGCTGTTTAAACTGAAACTCTAATTTTTTTTAATTCTCTAAATATTTTCAAATCAGTGGCCTTTTTCTTATAGGATTGCTTATGTATTATAAACATACAGTTGCTGATGCAACACAAAACCCTGCACTCTATTCTCAAATATAAAAGAAACAGAGTTTTCATTGAAATGGGAACTTGAATCTAGATCTTCCCACTCATATGCTAACTTCTCAACTATAGAGTTGTGCTTCCTGAATCTATCTTACATAAGATATGCAACATATCTAGCATATATTAAGCTGTTCCACAGAAACTGAACTGTTTCAGTTGGAGAGACTCAGAGAGAACCAACCTTCAGCATTAAATACCCTGGCTGGAGTTCGTCTCACAGGGTTTTAGGCGCTAATGCACTATAAAAGATTTTAGTCTGAAGAAGGAACTTAGTTGATAGAAAGAGTTAGATGATGGAAAAAAAAGAGAAAAGCCCTAAAGCTAAATGACCTCATCCAAAGACAGTCATCTAAAATAGCTGTAATGAATTGCCCTTGTAGGTACTGACACTGACAACAGGTAAATGTAGGTAAGATATATCCAGCCAGTCTAGAATGGGTAATTTGAGTGCCAGAGAAATTTGGATCAAGGTCCCTCAGAGGTGCAGAGCTGAATTTGGCTCTCTTTCACCTGCAGTGGATGCTCAATCTGCTGAATTACAGCTCTTGCTGTTCTGAATTGTCTGCGCCCTGGGTAACAGATGGCTCTGAAAGCACCTCCTGCTTGAGTTGCTTAAGGAAGCAGAGGAAAACTTAGTTTGTGAGTCTGGCTGTAGCTAGAGGTATGCAAGAAGCCTGCCTGTTTGCTCCTGTCAATAGGTTTGCAGTCTGAGCATAGTCTAAAATGGAGACTTTGGCATTAGGGAAACACTCTTGTAATCATTTATGTGCTTGAGGAAGTCAGTGTTAGGCAATAATACTGTGGGTTTTGAGGATCTTAATTTTTGATGTATTTACCTGAAAATGGCAACTGAATGCTTAAGTCTCTTTTGGGAATTTGGTGTAAACAAAATAAATCTGTTCAAGCTCTTTCCTAAGTCAAGTGGGAATCTTTGTTTTGCATATTATTTCTGATGTGTTTTGGAGGAGTTTTTGTCATACATTTTGGAAGACCTTATTATCTTCCCAAAGGAAAATAATCAAAAGCCATGTGCTTCAGTCCCTAGGAAAAAAATACAGCTTTATTTTAAAGGAAGCTTTTCCAGAGTCTACAGTTATATTTTAAAATTTCTTTTAAAAAAGCAACAGAAACGCTCTTTGCTCTGGGCACTGAAGGCAACAGCTGTGTTTTAGCCATTGACTTTGTGTTAGTATTCTTCATATACTGTATATTTTTATGTATTTTATGTACTTTCCTTTATGTCCTGAGATATAAGCGTCTCTGGTCATGGCACAGGAAACCTAAGCACCTAATTTCAAATGGTGCATTTTAGGTGGTCAATTTGGGTTAGTCACCTGAAAATAGGAACACATCATCTTAACATTTATTATTGCCTCTCTTATTCTTTAGTCCTCCGTGCTTGTTCATGAAGAAGAAAAGTTGGGACCAATTCTTTAATAGAGATTCTCTGCCTTCACATTTACAGAATTTCATAGCAGCCTCATTAATGATCCATACCTTTTCTTTCGCTTTTCACGTAAAACTGCTTCACACTAAGTATTTGGAAAGCTAGCAGTTCCCCAGCTGATTCCAATCTCTGACATTAATTTTGGCATCCTCTGCCTTGTCCCCTGTGTCTATTTTCCTTGGCTACATTTTCTTCAGTCCTAGACTCTAGTAGCCAATAATAATAATAACAACAAAGTAATGTATGGGAGGGTGAATGATAAAGAGCAAAGCAGCACACAGAGAACTAATATCTAGTGGAGCAGTTCAGATGTCAATATTTGATGCCATTATCTTCTCTCTCAGATCATTAAACAGCTGATGGTACTGAAATGGAGCAGTGAACTGCTTTGGCAGCCTTGTGTGTATAACTATTATGCTTCCCTTCTTATGCTAACTATTTGTAGAAGGATTGGCTGGAGTTCTCACTTGCCTCAAGGAAAACTTCCTTTACCATTTCATAAACAGCTGCTGAATTATATGCCCAGTAATTTTTAAACTTTCTAGATGTTTCTGGGCTGAGTTGTTGTACTCAAAGCTCTGCAAGTGTACAGACACTTGAATAAAGCACATCTAAGCCCCTGCTTTTTCTATCTTTTCTTCTAGAGAAGAGAGTGAATGGGAAGCAACACATAGACGTGCTTCTTAAAGCATGTCTAGTATAACATTAATCTCAGAAATGTGAAACAACACTAAAGCAAAGTAGTACCAAGGTAACAAGAAAGGGCAAACTATGCCCAGTGAAAGTAATAGCCCTATGACTAATAGAAATTCAGACTGTAAAACTGTGATCTAATAAATAGAAGGGAAAATGTTTTAAAATATCATGGAATTAAAAAAGAAAATTGAGATATCTAATTTAAAGAAGTTTAGCTACCACTTGTGTTCCAGAAGGAAGTTTATCTAGTTAGAAGAGGTACTCTGAAAGCAGAATTATTGAAACAATTTAAGTAAAGTGCCAGTGCATTTTGGGGGTGGATGTGGATACATGAATAATTGGAAAGCAGTGCAGGGAGCGGTTTTAGGTGTGCAGCAAAGTTTTAGAATATTTTATACGTGTGTGAGGTGAAAGGAGTATAAGACTCCTGCCATATAAATGTGGGGTTGTCATATACATTTCTCAAACTATCAGTGGACTGCAAGTGTTAAAATTCTCCTGTATCCTTCCCATTTTAAGTGAATAAGATCGATTGCATCAAATTCTGTTTATCTCTCTCTTTCCCATAAGATGCTTCAAAAATACCAGCTGCTTTGTTTCTAAAAGATCTTTTATCTTTATGCAAGCCACAGGTGATGCAGTAAACATTCTTATAGACAAAATTACTTCCTAAGACTGCATTTGTAGGCTTATGACTCTACCAAACTGATGCTATGAGCAAGAGGAAATATAAAATTGATGAAACAAAACCACCAGATAAAATATAGAGTGGAAAAGAAAATTCTTTCAAAAATCAAAACAGCAACTAATATTCTAAAAGTACAGATCCTTATTTTACAGCTTTTGGGCTGAAGAGAGAAAGATCAGAAGAGCTGGGGAAAAAAAAAAGTTACTAGAAGGACCTTAAAAGGTTCATGTTCCCCATTTTGGTTCAATACCGAATCCTTTGCCTGTAACATTGCTGATCTAACCTTTTACTAAGGATGAACATTGCACAATTTCCACAGACAACCCACTCCTGAATTTAATCAGCATTCCTATTAGAACTTTAGTTTCTTAACTAAAACTTCCTTTTTAGAATGTAAAGCCATTTCTTCTTATCTTATACACCATGGATGCGGAGAATGGCTTATTTCCATTCTCTTTGTAACTGCTTGCTGCTTAATATTCGAGACTTTATACTCCTACTTCAGTTATTTTTCTTCTATGAAAAACAAACCCAGCTGTTTCTATAGGTCATGATTACTAGACATCTGGTTGCTCCCCTTTAGAATCTCTCCAATTGACCCATTTTTCTTTGAATAGCAAAGCCCAAAACCAGGCTCAGTAGGCAGCTAGGGCTTTGCCAATCCCAAAGGAGTATTTTAAGTGGCTTGCAAAAAAATTCCTCTTTATACATCTTAGTATGATAGCTGTTTTTCCAGTCACATGCGTTGGTAGCTCACTATCAGCTGAGAGTTCAACATATGGCTTAGATTTGCGCTTCACAGCTGCCACTCTGCCTGTTGTTCCCCATCTAGTATTTTTGCAATTGTTTATTCTACCTAACAGAAGAACTTTTCTTTTTTCCGTAATGAATTGCATCCTGTTTCATTCAGACCACATCTTCATTTTGTTAGTCCTGTTTTCTAAACCATTTTAAATTCGTTGTCTGTGAATATATTCTCTGTTCAGTCACACAGGTGTCAGTGATGTTTGTCAATGAAATATGAAGTGTTGAGGTGTTGCTGGATCTACGTCTGTTGATCATCATATATCCTTTCAGCCTTACTATGAAGTATTGATAACTACTCTCTGAGTACAATTTTTAAACCAGTTCTGAACGTGTCTTAGAATGGTTTTGTCTATAACATAATTGCTTGCATATAAAAATATCTTGTGAGGCAATGTCAAAAGTATTTTTTAAGTGAGGATCTCTTCTGTTACTCTGTTACTCATAATGCCCTCTTCTTCTTAGAGGGTAATTAAATTGGATTTGTTCTTGACAGATCTGTGTTGGCTGTTATTCATCTTCATGTTATCTTTTAAGTTTCCAAAATTGTTAATTTCTTCCAGTATTGTTTCAGGAGTTGAACTTAAGCTGAGTAGTTTGTATTTCCTTTCCTCTTCCTTTTCCCACTTTTTAAACATAAAGGCTGTGTATGACCTTTTTAAATCTTCTGAAATGTCAGCATGCTCTCTGGAAGATAACCACTAATGCTTCTGACATTGTTTCAGTCAGTATTTCATGTACTCTAAGGTGAATTTCAGGAGACTCAGCTGATTTGACAACATCTAATTAATCCAGATAATCCCTCGTCAGTTCTTTCCCTATTCTTATCTGATATCTTACCTATCTTTTAAAAATGTTAGCTACCTGATACCTACCTGGTAAATGCAGTACCATCCTCTGATTTTTCTAGTACTAGTTAGATAGGCTTGCGCTTAAGAAGGCAATACAGAGTAGTGCTGAATATTCTTGTAACTAACTTAAACCAGATTTGATCCTCTGCTTCCAGGTACTTTTCAGGGTCAGACAAAGCCTATCTATTTCCAACCAGCCATCAGAGAATTTTCTGCAAGGTAGCCAGAGACTTGCTTGTGGTCCCTGATATGAAGGATCTTTTCTTTTTTACTGAAATAAATTTCACCACAGAGTTAGATCTATGTCTCTAAAATGTCGTTAAAGATAGGGTTCAGGTTGCAATTCAGACACCTCATTTTAGGGGCTCCAGCACACAGCCTAAACATAAGAGCTCAGACCTTTCTGAGACATGCTATGATGTCCAGGATGTCCTTGTAACATGGGACCAGTATGACAGGGCCTTCATCTGCCACTTCAGGTCAGGCTTCAGCTACTCACACACAGGCATTTGGTGCCATTTGAAATGTCCTGGAATATTCTGCTTGGCCTTCAGCTGCCAATTCAGAAGGTTACAGGTCTCCCGTAGGCCTTTGTTCGTAACCAATAGCTCATGCAGATAACCCAGGTAAACCAGAGGGTCCCAGAGTGTCTCCAATGGGTCTAGGCACCTGGGTTCACGCAACTGCGTTCCCCCAGCCATTGACATACGTAGACCAGCAAGTTAGGTGTCTCATTTACAACTTAAATCCCACTCCAGATTTCAGGATAATAAAATTATTACTGATTTGAAATAATGCTGCTTCTCATGAAAAATATTTGCATGCTCTTCTCTTCAGAAACAGTTCCATGTAAGTATATACTTAATTCTTTTCCTTTATTCTTTAGTACCAGGGGAACGTAAATAAGAACACCCCTCCCCCATGCTGTTTCAAAGAGTTAATTTTCTTGCTTCTCTTTTGTAAACTGAAGTCATAATCCTCTATTTCTGACACCAGAACTGATTGCTGTGGAAATAATTGCAATGTTACCAAACCTGGTTAAGAGTTCAGGTGGAGAAGCAGCTGGAGGAACAAACAAATCCTTAGAAACAAAGATTCTATGTTTATGTAACTATTCTTGCTAATGAATACGGTGTTAAAGCGAAATTGTTTCTAAATATTTTTTTTCCCAAAGTTCTCCAAGATGTATGACTATTTTTTCAGCTAGCAGTAAAATTCTTTTTTTCCATGTTCCTGCGTGAATAGCTTTAATAATGGAAAAAGAGAGAAACAAAATAGAGAATACCTGTGTTTTTCACTCATGTATGATAAACCTGAAGCCCCCCCCACAAATCTGAAACAAAGTAAAACTAGATCACTTTAGTGGAAAATGGCAATAAATAAAAAGAAGATTTCTTTAACAGCATCCCATAAAGAACTGCTTACTTTAGGGTAAAGTGAGTAATGTTGCCCATTTATCATCATATGTAAATAATATTGACGAGTCTATCTTTTGTATGCTGAGAGCACCACTAAACATTCAGTCACAGAGGTTTACACTAAAACATTTTGACAGCTTGCAGACATTTTAACCCAGAGACAAGTATCTTTGTGTGACCACTAATGATTCTGATGTATGAAAAACCAGTGGCTGAGATGAAACAGTAAGAGAAGGAGACAAAGCTACTAAATTAAATGTAACTATCAGATACTTGAAAGCATTGCTGATAGGTTATACAGTAGGTGTACATCCTAATTGTTAAGCCCTAGTTCCAGACTCCTAAGTGCATATGATTTATTTGTACTTAAAAACTAAATCATGTTGATGTTCAGTACATTACTTCAGCTAAATGGATAAGTCAAGAGGAGATAAAGTCTGAGGTTTCGTTTGATCAGATGTGCTTAGCAAACAAATGTTAGAGAATTAAAGCTGACAGTAACAATCTTCAATGCTTGGCTGAGCTGGCTGTTCAGCTGTAATTAATGTATCATAGGTGGAATACAGTTTTAAATATGCTTTATTCTCCAACTCTAAAACGATATTATATTTATTATTTGAGAGGTAACTAGATTCAGCACCCCACCAAACACTAAAGAGGAGTCTCTTCCATACACAAAGGAATTTACATTTAAGACGAGTTAATTCGTTCCTGTTTCTTTGTTCATTGCAGTTGTCAGTATCTTTGCTCCACTGGACCTCTGTTATTGTCTCCCACTTCTGTAACTGCAGCGTTCCAGCTACAGGAGATGTTTTGCAGACATGCACAAAGTGCACATCCTGGGAATCAAAGGATACAAAGAAAAAGCAAAATTTGAAGGCAGGAAAAAGAGACAGAATCTAAAAAATATGGAAGAAGGCTGTTATGAAAAGTGTCTACTTCATCTGTGCAAATTCATATTCTGGACAAGACATCAAAGACAAACTTCCTGAAATCACAGAGCCCCTTAAGCCGTGGGAGACTCCCTCCCCCATGCTGGCCACACAGGAAGCAGCCGGCTGCATTTCTAGGATCTACCTGCAACAAGAAGTTTGTGTAGTAGCACCTAATTACTTTACCAGTACATGCTTAAGCTCAAATTGGCTTAAGATACCTCTCCAAGTTCAAGTATAAATTATAAGTGTGTAGATTTATGGAATAGGAATGAACTTATTGCTGGCCAATGAATAAGGGAAAAAGATAATTTCTAATACTCATGAAGCAATAGTGACCAATCCCTCTCCCTCAAACTTTATAACATCACCATAAAAACCTGTCTAATGATATCATGGCAAAAATTCTATTTCTTTCATGAAATCTGTGTGCAATTGAGTAATGAAATTACAACATAGAGCAAATTTCAGCCTTTCATTTTCAGGCTTTCATTTTCATTGCATTTTCAGTCAATGGATATAATAGTGCCATGTGTACAAATTGCCACAAGTTTATTAGGAATATTGTTTTGACTGTGGAACATTTTCATATGAAAAGTGTGAAAACCTGAGTCCATAGTAGAACTCTTATTTCTCACTTCCTGGGATAGAAAACTAACATGAAATTACTAGGTCAAACTTTAATACATATTAAATAAAACTAAATTAACTTACACAAATGAATTTTAAAAGAATTTTAAGTTGTACTCAAAACTCAAGCTTAAGAAATGCTTGGTTATTGCAGCCAGCTTGTTCACACACACTTTAATTATTACCTTGGGATCCTGTGGTGTGTTTTAATTTGCTTTTGCTAGCCCTGACAATCAACAGTGCCTTTTAAATTTGTGACTTTTAGCATTGCCAAGAGAACATTTATGATTAACTTTCCTATCACTGCTTTCATTCTGAACCTTCTATTAGCTTCTCTTTTTTTTTTCTTTCATTTAATTTTATCAAAGTCAATCTGAAACTGAAACAAAACAGCTCCTCAGTGTTACTTGGTGAGGAAATAAGGGTTGTGGCTACATTAGCAAGGAGTACAGTCCAGTAAGAGTAGATGTAGAGTGAACGTTTCACTGTAGAGTGAAATAGCTGATGCTGAGGACCTGATGTCTACATTATATGCATATCAGGGTGTTTATTTTATTCTAGTTCTGATGATTCTGTGGACTGTATCTCTGTTAGAAGCTGGAATACCTTAGATACAGTCCTGAAGTGCATCTTTATCTGAAGTTGAATTTGAAAACAAACTAGTACATGCATGCCCCTTGAAACTGGTCCATGATGTGAACCAAAACACAGTAAGTGCAGACATTGGAAAATTCACTTCAAAAGCTTATTCTTCATTCAAACCAAAGTGCTAAAATAGACACAGCCAAGGATTAAGTGCATAAGGGACCACTATGAAGCAAAAACAGCTGGGGAAAAAAATTCTCAAGACAAAACGTCCTATGATTCTTGATTAAACTGTAGGGACTTCAAAATAGCCTGCCAGTATTCAAAGCGTTATTCGAACTTGTGTAAAGGTACACAACATTACTTAAGAAACTTACTTAAGTTGGTATTTGGTGGATGGTGTTTTGTTCTGCCTTGGAGATACTGGCAGAGAGGTTTGCTAGGCACCACCTGAAGACCATCCTGCAAGATACTGTTATTAAGCAAACCAAGCAGCTAGAGAACTCTGAATCTCTCTGAATCTATTGAATCTCAATTTGAGATACTCAGCTTGAGATGTAAAGTGGCTTTGTGTTGTGCTTGAGACGAAAGAGGCACAATAAAGTGACAAGCATAAGAGTTTCCTCTCTACTGCCTTGTTCTTCTAGCAGTCTGCATTGTGGGTACTTTCTGAGCTGTAAACATCTTTCTGTTTGTAAACATCTCTTCTTGCATTTGTCTAATAACTTCTGAGCCCTGTTATAATTTTAGCATCCTAAGCATAATATGTGGTAATGATCAAATACAGAATATCTACTTTTTTAAGCCATGACCTGATTTGGTGCCTTCTTGGGACATAGGATAGGCCCAAGAATCTGTCGAATGAAACAGTTGGTGCCGATGACCTGATATCCTACAATACACATTTGAGAGGGTTTTACTTCAAACTAGCTGTAGTCTGGTTCCATGAATGCTCGTTAATGACTGGATCATGTTAGGTGAATATCTGGAGTGCATCTTTCAGTTTATTTTCATTTGAAAGGAATCTATTTCATGGGCTCTCAAGTTGCTCTACAATGTGAAACGAAGTGGATACTTGCTTCAAAAATGTTGTCCAGATCCAAACAAAACACTAATATGTATTCACATTGCTAATAAGAGTTCCCTAGTCTTCTCTTCGCTATTCATCATCTCATGGATCTCCTTCACATTTTCTCAAGAATCTCTTTTTCTAGAGCCCTAGTATATCTAATTCCACCTTGTATGAAAGTATTCCATATTTTTGATCATCCATGTTGCCTTCTCAAGTTTATTATCTCCTTGGGAACTGAACTACAAAATTCAGATTCTTCACTGCTAACAGAGCTCTCTGACCATGCTGTAGTGATGCAAAACAAGGTAATTCTTTCACCCAGCTGGTCAGTCCCTGAAACTGGTAGGCACTTTTCTTCCCTAGGCTGGCACACTGTCATTCTGGAGGAGAAAACGGCCTCATTCAAATGTAGAGCAAAGTGGAGGAGAAGTGGAAGGAGGCAGTTAGGAAACGGGAAATGTGCAGCGCTAAAGGAATTTAAAAAATTGGCAAGGGAAATTGGAGGAAAAGATAAGGGAGATGGGAAGGACAGAGCGGGGAGATCTGCAGTCACACAGGTTTCCTTCAGAATGTGGGAGAAAACTCAGTATTCGCCTGCAAATACCTACCAAAAAGACTGGCAAAATAGCATCCCTCTTGAACAACTGGTTCCATTAGGTTATGTCTACACTAATGTTTTGCTTTAGAGCAGTGCTGAAAGTCTGAGAAGGGTCCCCAAGTCACCCCCACTTACTTTATGTCAGAGAGCTGGCTCACAGAGCTGTTTCAGTGTTTTCAACAGAAGCCAAGAAAACCTCCAAAAAAATCCCCCAAAATTCCACTTCAGGTGCAAGCTAAATACACTCCAACCCTTTTTGGAGGCTTAAGGGTCCTAACCAATGACTGGTCCTTTGGATCAGTTAGTTCCTGCATGTCTGGTGGGAACATTCAGTCCAGGGGACTAGATTCCCCCCCTACTTTGAGAGGAAACTCCTCTTCAACATAAAATATCATTTCAGGGTTCTCAGCACCATCTGCTTTGATCTGCTGATCCTCTTCTGTTGCTTCAAATTACTTGCTAATGTATACATAGGCTTAGAAACTAACTGATAATTAGCCTGAATATCCAGTGCATCTAACATTTAGTGCAGGGCTCATTATGGTTTCACAAAGCATTTGTGACATTTGCTTTGCTTTGTTTTTATAAGGCGAAAAAGTGACTTTTAAGAGAGTGATAGACCCACGTAAACAGGGTCTGGAAAGGCTGGAAAGCCACGTGCTCAAATGTTAGGTAATGTCATCATTAAGATTGCAGAGGTACCAAGCAGTTCATAACTGCAAATCAAGTCAATTAGAGCAGATCTTTGGATGTATGATATGAATTAAGTGTCTGCTACTATTAAAAGTCAGGTTCTGTGTGCCTTAAGTGAAAAATAATAATAATAAAAAAAAGTAGTTGTGATGTAGATGGCTTTCCCTTCTTTTTAACTAAGTGGTTATTACTGATATCACTCCAGGGTTAGTTCACAAACACTTAGTGCAGCTTTCAAAGCAACACTGCTGTCAGGGGCGTGTGTATATTATGTATATTGTATTTGTGATACAGAAACATACATATGAGGCAGGGAGACCATGAGGTCTCCCTTCTTTATCGCTGATAATATATACCAAATTGCAATCAGAGCTGTTATGAATTATAGCCAAACTATTGCAAGAGTGAGAATTAGTCCCAAATAGAAACAAAAATAACCAAGCTGTACTAGCTTCTGCTGCTGTGATCCTCTGCCATCCAAATGGAGTGGCTGAAACTCTTAACATTGCTTCTGTATCTCCAAAAGTTTTGCTATTCGTCTATAGCACTGGCCACAGAACTTTTCAGCACTTCCTATGCCAAGCCTGTAGCTTCTGTTTCAGTAAAAACATACCTTTTAGACAGACCCGCAAACTTTGTCCATTGCCACCTTATTTAAAAATGTGACCTTGCTTCCATATGTATTTGTCTAATTTCATACTCTAGCTGGCACAGAGGATGAGGGAAAGAGAGAAATGGGCAAGGATCTGATACGCTCAGATTATTCTCTTATGTCCTGATAATTGTCTCCAGCATGAGTATTAATTGAATTGACAGCATAAGTCTTGTCAGTTCTCCAATCTATGTTTTGAGGCATAAAGATAATAATATGGAATACCTCTTAATGTTGCTTAGCAGTAAGATTAAATCTGTGTAGGTGAGTCAGTAGTCCATAACGTTGCTATTTGCTGTAATGTTCCCATGACTGACTGTGCCATACTGTACACAAATTGAAAATATACCCACCCAAAATCAGCTAAGCACCTTTTTGGCTCTAATATTTTTGGGATGGTAAAATACAATGCAACTTAGGCTTTAAAATGTCTTTTAATGCATATTTTAACTGTTATAGAGAGAACATGTGCCTTTTCAGAGACACTTCTAAAAGGCATTTTACTTAGAGCTATTTAATAGTCATACCAGTCATCATAATAAATATCTTTCTCTAATTTTGGTAGTTATGGAAAAGAAATATAAATCAAATTATTCTGAATACTGAAAGACTAGTAAATGACATCTAAATTTTTTTATGTGTAAGGAGATGCTTTCAAATATTCATGAAATTTCTGCCATTCCACTTTAATTTGCCATAGTAAATTGTCCCCTTTGTTATTTGTTTTTGGTTTGTGTAATAGTTACTTCTGCTCAGTTTTCCTATTCTGAGGAGGTTTTGCAGATGATATAAGTGCATCGATTTCTTTAATGACATATAAATTGAATTCCTTTCATAAAAAGATAACATTGCGGTAAACACACTGATGCTAAAATATCAGATTTCTTTTGAAGATATGATAATCTTAATGATCCTGTCATTATGAATTTTCAAATATAAGCTTAAAAAAAATCATTTTTTTTTTTGGACGAAGGGGTTCTTCCCATTTTAATCCACTACAAGAACAATTTCAACAATCAGTATTGAAAGGAAATCAAATTCATATAAAAATGTGCATTACTTACATTGATATAAAAATACATAACCCAGATGTTAGACTGTATTGTAATGAGATATTGTGAAAAGTCACCTCTAATAGGAAATACTTGGCAAGTCAAAAATTGTACAGATATTCTTGAAAAACTGCTTTCTTTTTTGTTTTGAAAGCTTTATTTGCAAAAAATCTAGTTAAAATCTTCTGTAACATGAAATATCCACTGCAGCCTGCTTTGTTAATGTACATACTTTTCTTTATATTTCTCTGTTCTTTACATTCTCTTCCCCATTTGGCTTTCACATAAATCTCAAGCCATGCCATCCCAGTTTTATCAGTGATGCCAGACCTAATGCCCAGCTGCTCTTCTGTCACTTTTGTCTTATATTTGCATGCCTCTACAGTGCACTAAATATGTTCCCAGTGAAAGACATCAAGTGCAGCCATCTGCCTATGCTAACACAACAGGAAAACTTCTCTTGTCTTCTTGTCACTTGAATCAAATCTCCTACCAAATCACTGCTTCTTTGCTTGTACAAAAAGTGAATTGAAAAGGAACAAAATATCCCCAAGCTATCTTCTCCTAAATATTTTCCAAGATGGTCCGATCTTGATCCAAAGGTATCATGTTCCCAGTATGGATTGCCCTCATGTTGCAAGGGTCTACAATGCCTCTTGAATAGCAACTTATCACTACTCAAAGTGCTTCTTTATTTCATATAATTCTGAATCAGCCTCACCTCTTAATCATCACAACAGTTGTATATGCAGAAGTTTACTAACAAGCCCTGATATAGGTGATGTGTACCATCCAAGCCACATCTTAGTTTGTACATTTTATTTTCCCACAGTCTCAAAATCAGTAACAGACAAAGAAGCAATACAAATAAAGCAAGTCATGTTCTACTAGCGTGTATATGGAAAAAAACTGTATTTATGTTTTAAAGCTTCAGTAGTTCTCTGGTAAAGTTAAGTGAAGTACTGTTACTACCTGAGACTGACAATGTAGAAAAGTAGGACATCAAGTTGGGCCCCTGTAGGTAGCTTTTCGGGAAGACAGTGGTACTCCAGAGCTTAGGAAGAGGACCTCATGAATATATGTGGACTTTTCAGAAAGAAGGCTATGGAGCATCTGAAAAAAGTGCATGTGGCAGGGAGGGAGAAAATTTAGATTTGAGGGAGCAGTAGGTGTATGTCTTGGAAAAATTTAAGAAGGAATTACATTGGCCTGTGTGTATAACTAGTGATGCTTCAGAGCAGTTTCAAAGGGGTATCCCTAACCAACCTGCCCACACCTGTGCTTGCAGCCTGTATCAGCAGGTACGCCTCAAACCACCACAGGCAGAAATACTTGTTTTGTTCCTCCTGACGACTCTATTTCATACCGTGTTCACAGTGTCCATCTACATCTTGCTGCTGTATCGGTGAGAAAAATTTGCTGCAGCTGATTAGTGTTGATGAATGCTCCTTCTCTGTAATACTTCGCTGCACAGCCTTATAACATCTCCATCGTGGTGGCACAAGTAATCTTTTTTTATTAAAGAAAGTAAAGGAAATTATGATTTGGGTTAAAGTCCCCCTTTTTATAATACATGTAAGATCTGAAATATACAGGGTTGTAACTTGTAATGTGGGCGCAAGGGGAATCTGGAAGTTTGATGATAACCAGTGTCTATAAGATCTAATCAATAACTAAAAGAATTTCTCAAGCTGTGGTCCAAATGGCCCAAAGGTAGCTGCAATTAGTCTAATATTTTTAATTGTGACTGTAATTTACATCTGATGAAAAGCTTCATTTTATTTTTTCTACTTTATTGATGGCATGTTTCAGAAGAGTGGTACCTAGGTATCACTTTAAAGGAGTATTGCAGGACAAACTTCCGGGAACAGTCTCATTCCTTGCCTCTTTCAGAGAAAGTTAATCTGCTTGACATACTGTGCAAAGAGATAAATCCTCTCATTAAGGAAATTAAACCCAATCAGTATGTTCCTAGTACTCTATATACCAATTCAGACTTCTCATATGTAATGTGTGTTAGGAACAAGATATCTGGGGAAGAGTTAACGATAAGTTATGACCTGGAAATGAAGTGATTCTTGTTTTTTAATATGTGCTCACATCTATGAGATATATAAAAATGAGCTGCATCATACAAACATCAGAATATTAATGTGACAAGACATCTGTATTTCCCCTTTTCTGTGGTAAAGAATGATGAATGAAAGATTCACAAGTGTCAAACCTAGCCCAGTGAAACTGTGTTGGATAAAATTCTGTCCAAACCTAAATGATTTTTATTTACATATTTCTGTCAAATATTTACTTCTGTAAAAGTAGAGATGTAGGTCAGCCAAAACTGTATACCAGATCTGACCTAAACTGAGAACAATTTATGCTGAGGAAACAAACATAAACAAAAATAAAAGCAAAAACACAGCAATAAAATGAATGAGGGAAGAAAAAGAATTTTTTTTTTGGCTACCAAATCCAAAAATCGAATGTTCCACAGCAGCATGAAATCTTTGATATAGCTGATATTCTCTGGACACTCAACAGATGAAATACTAGTGGTAAACTCTGAGTAACTTACTCCATTTAAGTGGAACAAAGACTGGTAGGGAACCTGCGCAGCCGAGTTTCCTGGTTAAAATGCTGCTAATGAGAAGGGATGAGTGGATGGTCTGGCCTTTAACGTTTTCATAACATGTTTTATTCTTAGGAAAAAAACTATTTCCTTCAGTAGTGTCACAATGAAGGTTCAAAGAAATAGGAAGGAGAGAAAGTGAAAGCAAATTCTTTAAGAGAAAAAAAAAACTTAAAGAAAGTGTTCCAAGGAATTTGCTGGAGTTGTCAATCAAGGGCTATAAAACAAACCAATCATCTGCACTAATTATTTTCCACTGCTTGAAAAATACACTATTTGGCAAAACCACCACATTGCAATAATGAAAGGTATTTCCAGCAACTTGGGAAATCGTTTCCGCTGTAAAAAGTTAAAAAATGATGGACCCATTTTTTCAGTAATAAACACTTCTTTTGTTCTATTTTAGCTGAATCCCTTTTTTAAATTTAAAGGCATTGAATCTTAATGAATGGACAAACCGAAAGCTTTAATCAATTTCTTTAAAGGTGAGTCCTATTTAGTAGTATGGAACTTGCATTTCACTTAGTCTGACAAAGCGCACTGAGGATTACAGCTGATGAGTTAAAGAGCAAATATCATTTGAATTTTGCCTTTTAAGATGAGGACTAAAATGCTAACAGTACCCCATGATGAGAAGATTCCCAGAAAGTTATGTATGAACTTCTGCTTTAATTACAGACTACATATATACATGTGCACACAGACCCACAGACATAGATGCTCAAACATATGTACTTATAAATACACACACACCCCACAGCATGCACATATATCTGTGACCGAAGAGGAAAATATAAAGAATTTAAATTACATCTAAGATGTCATCATCAGTGAAAGTTGAAGATTATAATAAAAATTAATGCAAAGGAAATACTATCTACAGTATACATGGAAGACTGGATATTCATGAAAGCAAAATTCCCATTGTTCAGAGGAGCACTTGTTCTTACTATTGATGGGAAGAGTTAGCCTACTGTGCTAATATATTGTCTTCAGCATCCTTGAGGATGTTAGCTGCATATATAAAAATTCTCATGGAAAAGGTTGTAAATATAGACAAAACAATTTTCTCTGAATTTCTGAAATCCCTGAAATCCATATGAGGCACACAAAATTGAAATGTGCTGTACAGTTCAAAGATGACTGAAAGTTTGAACACCATTAGCTCAATATCTGCCAAACTTCCCAGAAGCTCAAAATTTATCTTATGCTTTTAAATAGCACTGAGATAATGATACTCTGTAAATAGAATGAACTAGTCTTTTGTAATAGGAAATGAATTCCACAGAACATTATTGGTGTTAACTAAATTTTAAAAAGCTTAAAATACCATGCAAACTCTATTTATAGATCAGTTCACAGTATGTATGGCGTGCAGGTTGAAAACTAGATGAGAATTTACTGGCTATAAATCAGAATAATAAATCAATTTTTATCAGTGGAGAATAATCACATCAGAAGTCGTGAACAATCCATGCAGAAATGCATCTGAGCCTGTCTGCACACTTCTTATGGCTCCTCTTTGAGCTCTGCTACCCACAAGTGAAGAGTTTTTCAAAAACAGCAATAACAACTGCAAAAACAAACCCTTGCAACTTCATGGATCTCTGAAAAGCAGAGATCAGAGTAAAGACTTTCAACTGAACTTCAAGAGTGCTGTTACTATAGAAATGCTGAAAGCATGAGCGAAGCATATTAGACAAGTATTAACCATTCACAGATCCAACAGATAAATAAGGAACTGTATCTTCTCTTTGAGAAGGGCACTGATTCTGTGATATCATTTTAAAGACATCAGCACTGTTAGTGATACCTTTGAAAATGCTACTGCTTCTCTGTTTTAGCTGCTGCTTCCCTGCCATTTGTAAAATCCTATTTTGTTTTTTGTCTTTTTTTCTGTTTATAACTATTACTATGCCCTGTGCAACAAAAAAATTACTAGATTCTCTGGATTGATTACTTATATCCTTCAACATAATGAAAACAAGACAGTACAGTTGCATACTTGAATAAAAAGGAAATACCACATTGTGAGGACAATATTAAATATGAAAGTTCCCAGCGTCTGTTTCTTGGAGAAGAACACTATTTTATTCCCCAAGGTAATAAGGAGTGTTGCCTGGATGACATTTGCAGTAACGGGGTAAAATCCCACTTTGTTATATTGCCTAAAATACTTTGTTTTTCTCATCTCATGGAAAGACGTTTGATCTTTTCTTTGACTCAGACACATCTGGGAAACTATATTTTTCTGTTCTTAAATCTCTCAATCTTTTTTCCTCTTTTAACACATTGCATTTCTTGATTTGTTTATAAATAACAGGTGGTAGCTCTATCTCAATAACATAAGTACTTTGCAATTAATACAATTTCAGTCTTTCTCTGCCTGCTCCTCTTGTGGGACACAGAGACACCTGTAAAACTGGCATCTAAACTATCAGAGAAAAAACACATGCTGGGTGTCAGCATTAATCTGCTTCTGGCAATATTTGTATTCTCACCTAGCACAGAACCCCAAACCTACGAGGCATCACAAAGGAATGACAACTCACTATTTTTTTCTATAGCCTATCATTCTAAACTTATGCAGATCTTGTTTGAGAACGTCCACACTATTTCAGTAGATTTAATAATATGCTTGTGTCATTGCTGGATTGTGATTGGTGCTCAAAATTTATCAGAAACACCTTCTTCCTTCACCTTTCAAGCAAATCAGTAATCAGGACCAACACTCTATGTTACAAAATACCTTTGGCAGTATTTTAGCTCTTGGCAAGCAGAGGAGGAGGTTTAGAAGCTCATTGACAGCTATATGAAAATAGTTTCATAATGTGTGTATGGTTTTTAATTTTAAAGATATTGTTGCAGTAACCTTGATATTTCACAGGCTTTTTGGTGGCTGGTCCTGTAAATATTCAGGAGACAACTTTACAGTTGGTCATAAATTTCTAAACATTTTCTCAAAACAACACATTCCTCCAGCATTTTCCAGAAAGTGTGGCTATGAAGCTTCAACCTCACCACTCAAATAGAAGTTCTAATCTACTATACCAGGTATCTATTGGCATAAGTTAGAATAGGGCAATGTTGTAAAATAAGAACATTTAAGTTTTGGTCAAGTACCACGTGCAGAGTGCTCTGTACTGACCTGATTTATACATCAGGAAATGTTATCTTATTTATAAGTTTAGGTAGTATTGCCAGTGAGAAGCACCAATGAACTATGAGTTAGCATTTAACGTCATCATACTATTTTAAGCCAAAGCTTTAAAAAAAATCTTACAAGGGGCTAACTTTTCTGTTTCGATTACTGTGAATAGACATTTACAAGTTACTGTTAAATGAGATTAAGTTGTTAAACTTTGAGTAAGGAATGAGATATTTCATTAAATAATATGACTATGTACTGAGGTATAACAAAAATGTAAGGAATTTCAAATGGTTCACAAATGTTGCTTTAATTTCGCCTGTAAGTCTGTACTGCCCCTGTTGGACTCAGGGGCAAAGTACCATTGATTTTAATAGGAGCAAGCTTGCCTTAACATCTGTAATTGAAATGCAAGTTAATCAGAATCAATAAAAGAATATGAATAACAGATCTGCCTCTGGAACCATGTTGTACAAAGCAGAAGGACTTTTTGTATAGAAGAAATTAAGGCAAATATACAGATTTTTTTGTTGATATAAAAACAGGGCGGGGGGCGGTAACCTTTGAAACTAGAGACTGGAATATCATCAGGAGTTACAAGGAGAGCAAAGAGAAAGATATAACATTTAATTCAGAAGCCTAGTTCTAATAGATTACTTTAAAAACTTTGGTGGCAGATCATAGTGCTGATCTTTTATAAATGCACAATAAGAAAATTGTCTTAATTTTTTCCCTCCGAAGCAATTTGAGTTGTGAAGGTTAGATTCATATTGAAAACTGCATAAGTATTTTTACTGATATATTCTTTATTGGTGATTACAGAGCGTGTATATTTAAGGATGGTGGTATGGAAAGTACTGATCTGGCAGTAACTATTTTACAGTTTGGCATTGTCTATAGTTTATGCTTGTAGGTACTATTGCAAGTGCATAGTGTGTCAGACTTTTGTTACTGACCTGGGAGAGAGTACAGTTATATATCTGCCAAACAGATCTTGTAATCTGTAACTAAAAACATATGTTAAAAAGATATATGAGGGTCCAAGCCCAGCAATGTGAAAGTGGTGAATTACACTGTTCACAGTTAAAGCTTTTCCTTCTGCTTTTTAACAATGGATAAAATATCATAAGGTTAAACAGATACACTGTAGAATAAACATAAGAAATACTGCTGGAAACAAACTATCTTAACTACCAGCAAGAAAACCGTTTTAAATTATTTATATTGTGATGCTTATAACAGATGAGTGAATGCAAAAAAAATCTTTCATTTTTTGTATCTGTCTCAATATAGTTTCACACAAGTCTCAAGAGGGTTTGTTTACATTTCCATTGGATTAGTGTACTCTAACTGGCGTCTGCCTTAAAATTATTTCTTTGGGAGGAATGATTTCTTAATATTTTTCCCATGTGTCTTAATTTCCTTTCAGCATTTTCATTTATACAATTTATCCTATATTGTCAAAACAGTGAGTACATCCTTCAGGACCAAAATATAAACATGTCAATACAGCGCTATTTATTGCCACAAATGTATTTCCCTTACGGTGTTGTCTCTTCCTTTTTATCGCCAACAGAATAAATGAATAAATAGATCCCTTTGGCCTTCACCGTTTCTTTCTGTGCCCTTAGATTATGAGCCAGCCATGCACAACTGTGCTTTGGAAATGTCAACAGTTTACCATGGATAGAGCTTTCTGTTCTTCAGAGAATATCCAGGTTTGCATGTAAATACTGATGAACTGAAAAAGGAGCATATGTAGGTTTCTCCCAGCTGCCAGTTCTTTGCATTTGTAGTGCAAATTCACCCACATTCAGCTCCGACATTTGTAATGCCGTCTTCTCACAGTGCCAATATAAACAAATACATGAATGATCACCTAATTTCTGAGACAGAACAGAATCTCACAAAATGAATTTTCTGATCTCTTCTGAATTCTAAGTCTCTAGTCTTCTGCTAGGCTTGTATCAAGATTAACATATTTAATTTACAGGGATAAATGAACAAAAGGGAGAATATCGGCTAACTTTGAGGGTTGTTATGGAACTAGTTGTCAAAATTACAACAAAAATGTATCTTTTCTCTGTAGTCGCAGCGACAAAATTTAGTAGCTTTACTAGCTGATGGTCTAGCAGGATTCCCAAACCAGGAAGGTTTGGGAACTTCCAGCGCTGTAAGAAGTTTCCTAAGGGCCTGGTATGTAGGGAGATATTCTTCTCTCTCTTCTTGTAACTAGGAGAAGTTGCTTCTGTACGTGTCTATGTTGAGAGTGGTTGATAGGAGACAACTGTAACTGAGCTTGTATAGGCCTCTAAGCCGTGCTGAAGAGAATTCATATCCTTCTAAAGCAGTACATATTTAATGTGCGCAATATATATTTCTTTCGAAATATGTTTTGAGTAGAATGAATGTCCCTCATTATCTTCTTTTCATCTCTAAGAACAGTTTTTGCTTTTCTTGTTGATAACGTTTTCTGGATATTTGAAATTTGAAAATATTTGGGGGCATGTTTTTTACCTCCACTCCTTCCCTCCTTGTTTATCTAACTCTTCCTGCCAACAAAAGATTTTTAAGGTTTATGAGGAAAAAAAACAGTATTATAGCTTTTAAGAAAAAAAAGAAATATAATGCAGTAAATACTTTATTATAATACATTTAACTGCCTGAAGAAAATTATTCTGAAAATTACATAATTTTTATTAAATATATTATATATAATTTTAAATACTCATTTTGTACGCTATGAACTGGAAATATCTTAGTCATTTTAAATTTTTTGAAAATTATGTTTTGGACTAGCATTAGCCTGCACTTCGTGGCATTTCTGTCCTTGGCATAAATGTTTTCACATGAATCTTTGCACTTTGCTCAGCAGAGGTATAAATCCTGGCAGGTATAAGCAGTTTCTAGTTACGACTTTGATTACAGCAAAGTGAATATTCCTTTGTATGCACATGGCTGAGGATTATCTAGCCAGTAAATTGAAATCATATAGATCATTTACTATGTAGTGAATATGACACTTTATGTAGATAATACCTGAAAACTTATTTCCAAGTACTATACACTTTCTTTTTTTCTTCCAAGGACAGTACAGTAACAGAAAAACAATAAATTTTCAACATCAAAACAGATTTCTGAATATTTATAAGAGATGTACCACAGTGGGGAGGTAAAAACCCTGTAGACTATCACAGTAATAGAGCTCATTTTAGTCAAATGTACAAAAGTTGAAAAAGAATTGAAAGTGGTCAGATCTTCCTATTATTTAAATGTGTTACTTGGACTGAATTAAAGACTTGCTGATCCCAAGTGGATATACAAACTATTGGCTGTTTTTTGAGAGACAGAAAAAAATAGAGCACCTAGGGAGTCAGAAAAGCAGCTTTTCCAGAGTATGTAATAAGAAGCAAAATGCATATGGAAAATATTTTGTGCAAAAAAGGTATCACAAAGTCTCAGATCTTGAAATTGGGAAGAAAAAAAAAGATTTCCAGTGTGATAAGTCATGCCAATCATTTTGTCTGTAGTCTGTGCTACAGAATATAATTGAACAGAAGATACAGACCACAAAACTCTGTGTTTGCATTGAACATTACACAGAATCACAGAATCACAGAATGGTTGAGGTTGGAAGGGACCTCTGGGGATCATCTAGTCCAACCCCCCTGCTCAAGCAGGGTCACCTAGAGCACATTGTACAGGATCGCCTCCAGGCGGCTTTTGAATATCTCCAGAGAAGGAGACTCCACAACCTCTCGGGGCAACCTGTTCCAGTGCTCTGTCACCCTCACAGTGAAGAAGTTTCTTCTCATGTTCAGATGGAACTGTCTGTGTTTCAGTTTGTGCCCGTTGCCTCGCATCTTGTCGCTGGGCACCACTGAAAAGAGTCTGGCTCCATCCTCTTGACACCCTCCCTTCAGATACTTGTACACGTTAATAAGATCTCCACTGAACAAAAAGTCAGTGTAGTGAGAAGAAAAGACCCTTTTTGCTCATCAGTAGATGATGAAACTGGAAAGGATCTTAATTTATTTTGTGAGTGAAGCATCTGAGGTAAATTTGTCCCCTGAAGGCATGTAAGCAACATAATACACCCAGCATGTAAATCTTTGCATCTCAATAAAAAACTTTAGCATAGTTTGACTATGAAAACTCTTGTCTTCATTTTAATTTCTTAAAACTGTAAGGTTATGATAATGGAAGAACATTTTTACCTTGCAGCAGTATTTAAGTGCATTTTAAAATACTGTATGAAGAACTGCAATGTTTTAACCCACAGCTGTTGTGATGCTTTGTACAATATGGAATTACATTCATCTTGCCCAATTCAGGACCCATGCGATTGCCTTAGCTTTAATTTAACAGTTTGGTTACTTGGGTTTTTTTGTTCTTTTTTTTTTTTAAGTTTCTTTTTAAAACACAACTTTCATTAATCTTTAAAAAGTTTCAGCCTGCTGCCTTCAGATCATTGATAACTTTACATGACTGATAGCCCTTGAACCCAGTGAGACTGAATACTCAGTTCGTAAGACTAAAAGCATATATGCGTAGGACCGTGTGAATAAGGAGACCATAGGTATGAAGACCACATACATGCCGTGTATCTAAAGTTGTATGTGTTTGTTTTTATTATTGTGGTACCCTGACAAATAGCAATATAGTTATGTATACAACTTTAAGGAAGAGTAAAGTAAAAAGATCTGAATGAGATTGCTTAAGCAAATCCTAGAAGTCTAGGATTTTGCTACAGATTTCGTCCAGAAAAATAGCACCATGTTTTTGACTTTTCAGTGTTTCAAAAAAAAAAAAAAAAAAAAAAAGGCTAAACTTCTTATGAGTTATCTGCTAGCTCTACTTCAATGATTTCACTCTACTTTTTCACACTCCATATGTTTGATTTGTCACCCTTATGCAGCTATACAAGCTACTCACTGTTATCCTCTTTTGGACAAGTTTTGGCATGAAAAAATAAGCTAATCAACATAACCTCCTCAAAGTTGCTGTGGAAACAAGGGTTCTGTGAAAAAATATCAAAGTATTGTGATCACAGCAAAGCTGTACAACATTGCACAAAATCTTGAAGGCAGAAATGAATTAGGAGCCACAGTGTCTGGTATAGAGTGGACGTTCAGAAAGGACGGCTGCCACTGTCTGGAGGTCAGGAAGTATATTGGCTCTCAGTTTTCCAAGGACCATGTCCAAATTTGAAAGATGTGGAAGACTTGGAGATGTTGCATGGTTGGGAGCCTGGCTTAACTGGAAAACTCATTGTGACCGTACAGCTGAAAAAAGGCAGTATGGTTAGATATGTAGCCCCGGAGCATGAGCATAGTCAAGCTCATACCCTCATTGCTCTGCCTCTTCTGGAGCAGAAGCTGACTAGCGGATCGTACACTACATAGTGCCTGGCCGTGATTCTTCTGTGGTCCCAAAATAGGGTAATGCTCTGGTATAATGGGTGTGTTTAATCAGTTCAAAGCGTGTGAAATAATGTGAGGTTTTGTTCAGCCTAAAGGATTAGTATGTTTTGCTTGTATGTTTTACTTCAGTTGAGAGCTTATGAAAATTCAGCTAGCAAAGGCGTGGCTCCTTCTGGACAAATGTTACATTATATATACCCTCAATTATTAATATTCTTTGTCCTTCTCTTTCTTTAGTTTCCCTTTCTTTCAGTTCCCCTTCCCTTCACTCATGTCATAAGCATGAGGCCTCTGTTTGACAATTTAATTATAGTATCTGAAATCAAACTGAAACTGTCTAAGGATGGTGGTCCAATTCAGCAAAAAAGGGCTGGGTCACAGTTGGGTCTCAGTTATGCAAAGTTATGCACTGAATGAGAGGATAAGTAAGGAAAATATGATATGACAGGTCTGACTGAATTTTCTTCTGAGGTTTGTGGGTTCATTCAAACTTGGAGAAGGCAAACAAAGATCTCAGATGCCAAAACAAATCAAAACTGAAAATGATATTAGCTTAACTCTGTATGAAACAAAACAGGTGAGGTTTGTGCAGTTCAGAGTAGCAGATTTAAAGTGCAGAAATGATCATGCAATGCTATGGGGGGAGCATTTAATAAAGTAAAATGTAAGCATTCAAGAGGCAATGTGTTTGCACTGTATTTCTTTGAGCAGTCACACATTCACCTGTGTGGACGATGCTCACTATCTCATCTCTACCTTTCATCTAATTAATCTGTTCTGATGTTCTAATGATACAGTCCCTTGCAAAGGCAATTCTGTAACATTCAGAAAGCTGATTTGCTAATAAAATAACTGACAAGGTTTCACTTTGATTATTTTGTACCTTGAATGCGTCTTGTCAAGCAAGTCTTAGGCAGTGTCTTGACTCTAAATGATGCATCAAATGAGCATTAAATAACTGCTTGCCGATTCCCTTTTCAAAGTCTGTATCATTCACAAACCTGCAGCTTGACATGAAGTATGCAGTATCTACCTATAAAAATGCAGGCAGCTCAGTTCACACTCCTGTATTCTAGAATTCATTTCTGAGGGGGACAGTTTGGCTAAAGCTTTGAATCTTTTTTTTGATTTTTTGTCACTATCACATATGCCTAAATCCTATTATTATATAATCACCTGAGTTTTAAACTTTTCAACAGATTTTTTTTTTTTTTGTTAATAGTAATAGTTATAATAGCTTCAAATTATTATAGGAACTTAAACTTTCCATTACTGAGATTTGCAGTTTCTTGCATCTAAGGATTTCATGCTACCACAGTGAGTATGATGCTAGTGCAGTCATGCTAAATAGTTTGAGCCTCTCCTTGCCTTTCAGTTATTTTTTTCAGATTAGTATAAATACTCATAGAATTTCTGTTAGCTAGTTGATACTTTAACCTTTTCAATCCCTAGAACAAGTGCACTTAATTACACTACCTTTAACACTAAAATAAGACAATATTTTGACATATAAAAAATGGGCAATTCAGGAGGAGGATTGCCAACTGTATTCTAAGAACCAGAATCCTTTAAACAAGGATTTGAGTCCTGTGAGTATTATTTCAATCCTAGTCTTAAAACATAATATTCCATTGTACTTTAATTTTAACCCTTATAGAAACTCTTGCCTTAAATACCACTGGGAAGAAGAGATCAGTGCAGGGGCTTAATTTAATGTTTTCTTAGATGTCTTAGATTTCAGTACATAGAGGTTGTCTCAGCTAAATTTATCACCTGATTATGTATATATGTAAGTAGTTATTTAAGTGTGACCAGACATTTATGGATTATAAAAAGGAAAGGTTAAAGCAAGGACTTTTGATAATGCGATACATGAATTACTCTGGTTATTCATATCCCAAATAAAACTTTACCTAAAAGTCAGTAGGTTTCATTAATTTTAGATCCTACTTGGCCAGACCTAAGGAGAACAGAGTCTGGGATTCTTGCATGGAGTTCATGAACCTCTTGGAGGCTGCCTGTAGTTGGAAAAATAAGGAAAAGGGAAATTAAGAAAAGTTCTGTAATCTAAATCTTGGTTCTGTCAGCACTTACGGATGAGTAACTTTATGTATGTAAGCAATCCCATAGAGCTTATTGGAACTTCTGAGTGCAGAAATAATTGCAGAATTACATTTATTTTGAACTCTGTGGATGGCTTTTTGTATCTTAGGAAGCAATGCTAAGCTGGGCTAGGTAGTTGCTTTAAATTATGAGTTGTCAGATAATAGTAAATTATTAAAATGACAGCATGGAGCAGTCAAGATTCACAGCTTGTTTTTAATAGTTTTTTATGTAAACACAACATAGAATTTTATCATGAGACTATGCAGTACTAATTTTGGATAACAACTCCCTTAAGATTCAATTTTAGATTTAGATACTTCATTTATAACCATATTAAAGTTGACTAAACCTACTTAACCCTGCTGTGTCGTTTTTAGAAGACATGGAAGTGGAAGGAGATTGAAGGTATTCCCAAAGTGCTGTTAAAAGAACACAAGTAGTAATCTGATTCTCCCCAGAGGACGTTAATCTTTCAACAGTAGTATCAACTAAAACTGGCATTGATAATTCAATCACTCAAGAAGTAAATTTGCATTTGGCAGAAGATGGTTGGAAACATCAGCAACAAGTGCTCGAAACTGCTGCTGTGTGGAATGGACATAGAAAATAGCCAAAAAGTTTCAGAGAATATTCATTACACACAATATTCATTAAACAAATTGGACTCATGGACTGCTGATATGAACTCCACCAAATTAACTGCACTGCTCAGAAGTCACCTCAAAATACAGACATTTTATTCTCAGAGAGCAGTACACAAGGAAAAAAACTAAAGAAAATGCTTTTGAATTTTCTATTTAATGGAAGATGTATGGGGTTCATACTTCTTTTTTTATGCCTAGTTTTTAGTGCACTTAATAGCACCTGCACTATAATATTCCTCATTATAAACCTATAAATCTCTTTCAAAAACATAAAGCACTGTGAGAGCTATTAACTAATAATATAGTGTTTAGTGGGATCATGAATCCCTAATTTGTAATTTAGAAAAGTGCCAAGTCAGTGAATAGGTTATTTACTGGCAGGTGTATATATTTTTGAATATGTCTTTTTCATAAACTATTCTGATTTTGTTTTGTTGTTGACTAAGCCATAGCTTTTACAGATGATTTACTGCCTTATCTCATAAATACATCTCATAAATACATCTCATAAATAACAGACTAATCTTGATGCTTCTTCTGACAGAAGCAGCCAAAATTGACTCTGAATTTTGCAAGAACGGTTTCACAAGAAGAAAGTATTTTTTTTTCATGTTGTGCATCTGATTATATACGTAATGCTGTGCAAGTGTGCATCATTTGTACATACTGTTGTTTTTAACAGTAACTTTCCAGCCCAACAGTTTAAACCACCACCCTAAAGCCAAGTTCCTGGCAGCTAATCAGCTTCATCCTAGAAACAGCAATGTCCTTCAGCAACTACAGTTAATCCACAGTCCACCCTGCAGAGTGTATGGAGCTTATTCCTATATTGCAAGCTTTTGGCACAGGTGGTCTTCTCACAGCAGCTCCACCAGTTCTGGTTCATGCTTTATTACATCTCCTGGTATCTCCTCGTTGCCTGTAGAGTCAAAATAGGAAAGAGAGACTAAGCAGACTGACATTCAAGAAATATAACACAGTTGTGCTGTAACTTAAACAAAATCATACAGAAATAAAGTACAGTTGCTGTGACAGCCTATATAACTGTCAGTGGAAATCTTCCTTTAGGTGCTTTGTAGAGTTTACTGGATAATTTAGCCTTTTCTTTTTTAATTACAGACATATCTTGTATTTGCCAAGAAAAAAAAGGTATCTTAGAGTAAGATACCCGGAAAAGACTATTTAAAGTTATCTGTTTACACATATATTTTACTAGATGTATCCCTTGTCAACTATTTTTTATAACTTTACTTGTGATATATAAGGAAAATAAAATATATATGGCTTCCTTTTGATAGACAATAAAGACAGGGATAAGTAAAAGCATAATGTGAGTTTTATTAAGGCATTTTATATAAAAATTATTTTTAATGACAGTAAAAGTCAATACTATTGACTGAAAGAATCAGCATTGCTAGGATTTATAATGGGAGAAGCTTTAGGGGTACTGCTGAGGGCTATTATTTCCCTTTTTGCAAGTTCTCTGTGAAGGTGATAAAAGAAAAACGTTCTAGTCAGAGCTTTTGGGCTTGCACTGGCCCAACACAGCCCTGAAAGTACTTTAATGTATTAACTACTTCTGCAGTTGGGCCCAAAGTGGAACTATTTATTTAACTCATCCAGCAAAAAGCAAACAAAAATAAGTCAGAAAACATTACTGAATGCACATAATTAATTATGTCCATCTTGACCCAGCTCTTATCTTACAGATTTATTGTTGCTATTTTCAGAGACTTCTTTAGGTAACCACTATCATTCTCTCCATTAAAGACATAAATGATCACCACTTTTCTTCAGAAAGCCCTCTGACATTGTGAAAGTGCACTGTGCACTGCACAGGCCCCCACTGGTGAGGACCACACTTAACTCCACAGAGTAAAGCCTTATAGGAGGAGGGGAGAAGGAAGTGAGGAAAAGAAGACAAATTCACACTGTTTAACTGGAGGCACCTGGTGAACACCTTTGTGAAAAGAGATAGGCACTTCCACAGCTGATTTGGGACCTTTAAATTAGGTCTTAAGAATTGCTCAACTTAGGTGCCCAAGATAAAGATTAGGCAAAAATAAAAGGAAAAAGAGCAAGACCTGGAAGCATTATAGCTGCATCTACAATGCAGACAGGTCTACCACTTGCACATTCCTATACATTGGTTTTAGGGGTAAGGTAGGCAGTCAGTTGAGATTTGTACAGACATACCCTAAGATTGCTATGAATTTCCATGTAGCATTAACGTGATGCATCCTCCCGTGGCCCCATCCATGCAGAAGAGTTCAGAAGGTGCCAAGGAGTGCCTTGTTCTGCATAGTTTCTGAACCAATAGAGAAATGTATTCAGGATGCTTTTAATTTGGAGAGGTGCTTTTCTTATACTAAAGAGAATAAGCACAAACAACCTATGCTATGACATAGTCCTTGCTTACTTTCTTCCTGGCTCCATCTGCTATACACCCACAGAGAGTTTCCTCCATAAACCAAGGCTTCTCTTTAGATGAAATCTGCCCATATTATGTCAGCTGAACTGCACAAAGTAAATAGCACTAAGGAGTGCCTTGTCATCTTTATAGGAAATAGCCTATTCAGCTGTAATGAAGAAGAATTACCAAGCTTCTTCAAGGAAAATACAGTGCCCAGCATGTGATGTTCTTTCACTAAAAAAAAAAAAAAAAAAAAAAAAAGTAGTGAATTTTTTTCCCAAAAGTAAGGGCTGCAAGGTAACTGGAGGTCACTGCTGTGAGCAGCCAGTCTAAAGTTTAACTGGACTGCTCAAACATGCCAAAAGTGCATATTAATAATGTTGTAATAGTAGTAATATAGAATAGTAATTCTCTGAGAGACTGATAGCACCTTTCTGGCCTATTACTGTGTTCTTCCAGATTTAAATGCTTTCTATTAAGTCTGTAAAGTGCACAGGAGCCTCTTTTTTGCAATCAAAAACGTCCACTCAAGAGTATGGTTATGTAAGAGAAGACTTCAGATATAGATGAGGATTTCCTTTCAAGCTGATCTTGAATCATAAAGGTCAAATCTTTAACATTAAAACACTTGAAGGGCAAGAAACTCTGTTACATTCAGTTATTGATTTTGAAGACCCTGAGCCTTGCCAAGTACCACAAACCATAGCGGGCATTGACAAAAGGACAGTAATAAAAAGAGCTAAAAAACTTGTTCAATCTTTTTTGGTGGCTAAATCCAATACAAAAAGCTATGTAGGACTAACAATAGAATCAAATCTCAAACACTATAGGAAACAGTGAAAATCTGCAATTGTTGTTTGTGGGCTAAGCTACTATCTTCTGCTCTAAAGACCTTTCATTTTCCTTTTGGCAGCTATTCCTGTGGCTGGCTGATATTACGGAAGCATAGTTTCTGTTAATTAGAGTGAGCTAAAAGTTTTCAGAGCAAACAGAGTTCTGTTAGAAAATATTGACTTACAGAAATACGATATTGCAAGCAGGTTTTCCTGGTAGACTGGAGGACTGCCTAAGCTCCCAAGCTTCCCGCATCTGCAGTGCAAGGTGTTCCTGCCATGTGGCCTCCTTCAGATGAGGAGACCTTCAAGGGCAATGTCTTGCCGGCTCTGCCACTCTCTTTGAATCCTGTGTCCAGAGTCCTTTGGCTTCTGAAAGACTCTATTCTAATCAAAGGACTCAGGATCTAAGACACATATATACCTTTTTTTTAAAAAAAAAAAAAAGCTAAGGAATGAGCTCAAGCATTGGTCCCAAGATCATCTGAACTAATGGCTAGCTCCCACCTTGGCTCTATTTTTGACAGGTTCAGCTGCTTTGCTTCCAAATTCATTACTTACAGAGGGAGTTAATCCTAAGAAATGTGGGCCTCACCACATGGCACGGGATCAATTGCCATGCCCTTTTCATGCAGGAGTATAGGTGTAGCCTTTGGATGCACAGGAAAGTATGCAGAAGCCTGACAAATTGATCTGAGCCAGATGCTGTCAGCACTTCTGATCTCCTATCACAGAAAACATGGAAGCCTCAGAGGTTTTCAGAACTCCCAAGCTCTCCGTTGTAAAGTCAGAAAGCCTTGGGACTGCAACAGGAAAGAAACCACAAAGCCTTCAAGGCTTCCCAGCCTCTGCGGAAGAGCGATGGCCCTGTGTATGAACTGCCTTAGGTCCAAATACCTCTGGGCTTCTAGATGCACAGACCAGCTGCCCTTGAATCAAGGAAAGCCCTTGAATCCAGCTCGCCCTTAAGACTGGTAGACCTGGACACCCCAGCCTGTAGCCCTGGCTCTAGGAGATCTGACAGCTGACATTGAAACTGATATTCTGATAGCAGCAATGAACAGAGGATTTCAAGAACATCAGTCTTCATTGCTGAATCCTGAGATTTCTAAGGAAATACCATGTATTGAAAATGTTTCAGAATTTCCTGTTTATTAATCAGTTTGCCTCTCCATAGCGTTAATAATAGAATTACTAGTCTCACACTATTGTTAGCAATATCTAACGAGAAGATTTAAATTCATATTGATAACTAGAAGCCTTGTAATTTATAATATTCTTACTTATACTCTAACACATATTTTTTCAGTTCAGTAAAGCTATATTTTGTCACACAGTGAATGAAAACAGCCTAAAAGTAATTGAATAAAGTCAGTAGGAAAAATCCTGCATAAGAGAACTTTCCACTGACACATTGCTAGTGGAAATCTATACCCATACTCCTTCCTCCTGGTCAGCTGGTATGCCCTGTCACTGAAGGAAAAAGAGTCATTTTAGCAGTGTCAGTTTTGGTAGGAGTGGACAGAAAAAGGTCTGAATTCCTAAACCGCATGAAGTTTACTCTGGGTAATTACAATACTTTCTATTGTACACTTTTAGGAAATAAATAAATGATTATTTCTGTTGTTCTGATGCCTTCTTACCCCAAAAAACTGTCATTGGCAAAGAACAACTTGCAGAAGAAAGAGGGCAAGAAGATACCTACTGAGGTATCTTTCCCCACTGGCCCATTAGGAGGAGCACCTGGGGAAGCTTTCCCACTAACCCCTGGGTGGGGGGACGTGTTCACTTTGGGTGAATTTTGGTCTGGGAGGCTCTGGGTCACGCTTGGTCAATTTTGATGTGTGCAAAGAGACTCCACAAGCAGGATATAAACAATTTAAGAGCACAAAGCAATGATTTTCTGGTTATTACACAGTAGCTATCTAGGACTAATGAGCTATGAAGCTAAGCGCTAGTATGACTGCCAGATGGGATGAGACACCCAATGAGTTGCTGCTGGCCAGGCAGTCACCAGGCAGGTGGGGAATGGGCTGATCCTCTGTACTGCTGGGTTGCCACGTTCCAATTCACTATTTTTTTTTTTTTCCTTAGGGTTTTATACCTTCCCATGTCAGTATTCTTCCTCTGGAATCCTTTAACTGCTACAAGCCTGTCCATAGTTTTGCTTTCTGTATCTTGCATGGATTTAGCTTGGACTTGCTCACAATGTAGCAGCAATTTGCTCTGTAAGACTGAGCCAAGGTCACACAACCACGCTGCACCAAACTTGGCTCACAGAGCACAGAACCCCTGTGTGGAGGGTAACAGGCCGTTAACTTTTGCATGTCTTTGGGCTCTTGCATTCACTGGTTTCTCTATCTATTCTGCTTGTGGCCATATTTCTAACATGCTTCTTTGGGAAAAAGAAAGATTCTTTTTTTCCCTGTAAACTCAAGCACACACAAACTTGATGATGTTTTGGTTTTTGCCTTACAACTAGTGTCACGATAAGGTAAATATTTAAGGAGCTGGGAGTGGCATTTTGTTCATTACAATGTTTGGTTCCAAAAACAAATGAAAAGCCAAAGACCATGGTTTCTCACCCTACAACTTCATGTGTAGACCTTGAGCCAGTACAATAACAGGACTATGAGGTCTTTATAAATTGAAGCCTCCCTTTTTGTACCCTCGTGTACCTAAGCAAGTAAGGAAATGGGAAATTCAGAGACTCTGTTGTATGAGTAGGCTGAAGAGTATCTCAGAAAAGAGCTTATGTCAGTAGGACCAAAGTCTTATCAGTGAAGTAGCTGATACAACCTCTGACTTAAATCCAACCTGACATATATCTTAGTTGCCTTTATGAACTGTTTCTGCGACTGATGTTGTAGGAAAATGTGTTATTATCAATCAGAAGACAGGGGTGGTAGATTCATCTGTTCAGTGTTGGTGTAAAAAGTTTTCCTTGGACTGACTGAAGCCATATGAAGAACAGAAGAGCACTGTGGCTAAGGACTCTTAAACACATGTTGTTAAGTTTCATATTTTAGAAACATGGATTTTATACATGGCGATACAGTGATCAGCAAGTGTTCTGCACAGCTTTAAAATACGCTTTACATTGCAGTCAGATGGTATAACTGTAGGTCATGTAACTTTAACTTTTCCTGCCTGCATATCAGTGTAACCTGTGTTACTCTCAGAAGGATTTGTTTTTGTTTCGGCAGTAAAGCATACCCAACTAACCTTGGGAAACTAACTCTGCTCTGCCTTGCTGTGGTTGTGCTTGAGCTAAGTGGTGTAAATCTGTCTCTGGTATATCGTGAGCTGCAATCACATCTTTGGATTTCAGTGCTCTGTGAAGAATGTTGATTAAAGCCTTCATAATTGCATGGTTGTGTACAATGTCATCCTGCTATCTTAATAATAACATTGTTCAGGGAGCAGCTGAAATAGAAAAACTGCTTGCACCGTATTTCATAAACATGGTAAAGCAATGTGCTGCTTGTGCTCTCACACTGCTGTTATATAAGATATTTCTGCTATTACAGTGGGGGACATAATAAATAGCAAAAATCAATTTGGGGGAGGGGAAGTTGGCTGCCATTCCCAGGAGGGAGCATGCTTTGAAATCAGAAAATTACAGCCGTGAAGCCAGTGAGATGATGAAACTGTACAATGCTGAATCACAGCCATACGGCTTGCTTTCCGCAACGCACCGAGGAAAATGTCAGTAATGCACCCCCCGAGAGGTAACTAAAGATTCTTCTTGCAAACTGTGCTATCAAAAACCAATTGTCTGACTCCTTAGGCTTGGAAAATAAAATGAACCTTAGTGTTGGAGTGGTGGTACTTCTTCTGGTAGTTTAGTAAGGAAGACTCTAGGGACTTTATCTCTTTCTTTAGCAGCTGTGTGGTCCTAGTCTGAACAGGTTTGCCTTGGCCTCAGCTCTGTAACTTATTACTGAGGGCTTCCCAAGGACAGCAGGGTCAGGGCTTCTTGTAAATGAATGTTCCCTGTGGGACTCATAATGAAGAGACTGTTAACTAATTATTGGTCTGTTTGGAAGGCATTCATTTTTTAATTGACCTCAAAGCACTCAAGGAACAAAAGGAATCTGAGGAAAGATGATTTGGGTCCAGGACAAACAAATGAGTCCTTTTCCTTCATGGGGTAGTTGCACTGGTTTATTAGAGTCCAGCAGACATAAAAGTTTTTCAAGTTTATTATTCTGGTCATTTAAATTAGGAGATTTATTTCTGATGTCATGGTCTGTATGTTACAGACAGCTTTCCTCCCCTTGATTCAGTTATTGTATTCTGTGCAAACATTGCTCCCATCAGCGCTTGTTACGACAACATTACAATAGAATTAATTTAAATCATAATCTGTTTCCTTTTAGTTTAAGTGGGAAAGTTCAATTCTGCAACTTGCGTGTCAGGTGCAATTTTATAGAGGCTGCTTGCAGGGCTGTTATATCCCACAGAGAAGATAATTACAAAGTCAGAAGGAGCCTTAGGACTCTTCATTAGGGAACAGGTTTTGTCCAGCAAAATGATATTTTAATTTTCACTATTTGAATATTGGCTGAAATGATGAAACTCATCTTTCTAATTTAGTTTTAACTGCTAAATAAGTGAATGCAGAAAACATGATACTTCTTTTTTTTCTTTTTTAAGATAAAGGTGATTGTAAATCAGATTATTCTACAGCACTATTTTATCTTTGCTTGTATGAGTGACAGAAGGTTATATGTGTGTTGGAGGGAAATAGTGTTCCATAATAGAAACTTAATAATGCGATCATAAAAAGTTCTCCCATTTTAGACACTTAGTCCTGATTTCACAGGTAGAGTACTTAACACATTACCAGCTTTGAAAAGCAAGTGTTCAAAAACATAATCACCAGTACAGAAAGAGAACCAAATCACAAAGCAGTGGGCAAGGTTATAGCTGAATGAGTATTTTTTTTTCTCTCTCTCTTTCTATTCATCATATTTAAAAATAAAAAATACAGAAAGTATAGAAATAAGTTGGAAAATGTTAATCCAGAAATAGAACTGTGGCAGCTCCAGCCCCTTGTAATTCTGAGAGGTATGAAGTTCTGAAGACTGTAATAATTTACACTGTCTTCTCCACCAAGGGCTGCATATGAGCTGGTCTCATGTTCAGTCTTCAAAGCAGATCCATAAAGACAGATATGTGTATTTTTAAAGAACGTGGTTAATGAGGAAGCCCAAAATTGCAATCACATTAACCTGATTCGCAGGATGAAGGAGGTGAAGCTATCCTCTCTTCCTTTAAATTTTGTCAATGCTGACAGGGAGACCAAGTCTGAAAGCACACATTGCATTTACTCTTTGTATTTATTGACATGTGTTCATTTTGGCTTTATGAAGCAGTGTGGTGATCATATGTTTCCATTATCACCAGTCATACAATTAGTCCTACCATTTTGTAGGCAGAACAATAGAGGTAAAAGTTTTTTTTTACTGTTTTTTAATTTATAATTTGGATAGAAACTGTAAAAAATTGACTACCTCATAAAGAACTGTTCCTGAAATTTCTAAACTTGCAACATGACCCATAAGAATTCTGGCTGACGTAAAATATTTTCTGTGAACATGCTTCCAGTTGTAATACTGTAACCAATGCTTGCATCAGGCGTTCATGAGATTTGGTGGTGAAAAGGGTAGTGTTATATTCCGTAGGGTTTATTACACCTTCAAATTGTATCATCTGGAAATAGTTACTGTGCTCAAATCAGGTGTGGCGTTTTGATACACAGTAGAAGCGTTTATTCGGTTTGAGAGCTGTAAGCTGCAATTTTTCAAAAATCTCTAGTGAGTTTCTGTAGTGTTTTGTGGCGATGCCAAACTGCCGTATATCTGAATATAAAACAAGTGCTTTATAAATTTTTTTATTACACTTCAAAGCAACATGCTAGCACAATTACCAAACTCCACTGCAAAAGTTGCCAGTTTGGAACATGTGAAGACAGGTGTGAGATTACAGCTGTAATAAAAGTGAAATTGAGTACTGGGCAGCTGAATTTATAGCAGGCAATTGATTTGATTTATATAACACAGGCCGCAAAAGGAGAGACATGTAGGTCAGCATCTTCAGTTGGAAACAGTGGTTGGAGGAGTCGTGGTAAGCTGCAGGGAACTGCTGAGTTAATACGTGTTTCATCTGGCATAATGCTGGTGCAGCGTAACTGCAGTCTGTCGAGCTTGTCTGTGGAGACACCATTTGTGACAGGGAGAAACTAGTCAGTTATATCCAATGCCACTTGTGCCATAAAATCTTTGCTAAAATTAGCATAAGAATGTAGACCATATGGAGTTTCCCAAGGCAAGAATTGGTACTTTAGCTGTGAGCACATTTTCAGCCTGCAGAATACTTGAGGTGTGTGTATACACAAATCAGTGATTAAACTCCTTTTGGGGTAATAGAATAATATATTACAAAACTCAAATGGTAAATGATCCTGTTCAGGGAAACAGAGGAAGCACAATCAAACAGAGTTGCACAGTTATTTCCAACCCAAGCAGCCTGTGGTACGACTGATTTGCACAGAACAAGCAGAAAATCCAAAACAACAAAAAAAAAGCCCTTGATTAAAAAAGACAACTTTTGTTTTGAGAAAATAATGACCACTTTTATTTTCTGGGGAATGAATGATCTGGATGTAATAACATAAATTGGGGGATTAATAAACATAAACACAAAATGGTAATCACTGCTTTAAAAAAGGAAATTAAGATCAAGCATACAAAAAGGACCATTTGTATGAGGAAGTTTCCATTTGCCATTTCCAGGAAATCTGCCCAAATTTTTGGCCAAGTTGTGAGCCCTTGGGAACTGAAGCCACTCATGGCCAGTGGAAACATGCTTATGTGCCACAATTTCTAAAGTCCTCATCTTTGCTGAGCATACTTGAACTTCTTAGGCTGATCAGCCTACAAACACTCCATTGCCACAGAGCAGAGGAAAATACTTTTGCTTGATTTATACTCTGGCCTGAACCTCCAGAGCAGGAAACAGGAGGAGGAAAAATACGATCTTGAAGCAGAACATGAAGAGTAACACCATATTTTTGTTATTATTGCTTTCCTAACAAAATGCAGGGAGTCCATGGGGGGAAGAAAGGAGAACTAGAAATGTTGTTTTAAAAAGCTGATTATAGTTTAGTGAAGTGTTTGTGGTGAAGGTAGATGGTTAGTATAGATGATACTGGAAGATACATTGTTAGGAGAGGAAAGGGAAGAGGTGGTGTATTGTTGTGAGTAGTGAGTTGTGAGTATTTCTGATAATAACGAGTTTCACATTTCAGCAGTTAAGAGCGTAATGAATGTATAAGGATCCAGTGAATTAAAAAGAAGAAACTTAATGAAAGTACATATGTAGGTATATGAAATAAGTACAGTATAAATCTGAATGAGGTCATAGTTGCTAAGGTGCATTTTAAAATAAATTGGGAAGCAGGCTTTGTAGCAAAGAGAAAGTAAGACCATAAATAAATAAGGGAGGGTAAAATTAATAATGCTACACAAATGACTGCAGTACTGAATTCAATATTCTTTAATGTGTTGTAATACTCAGAATAACATAATGTCTTAAAAACCTACACCTGTGGCCATTATTCACTAAGCTTTAATGATTAGTGTTAGTTCAGTTGATAGTCTGGCAGTTCTGGAAAGCAAATAAAGCCAGAGAGAAAAGAAGAAAAAATAATGTGAAATGAACAGAGGAAATAAAAATGAATTTTATAAAAATTCATGACTCCAGCGCTAAAGGGAGTTATTGTTATACAAAGCATAAGCTACCGCTATGGCTGGAAATGAGAGAGCATGTCTCCCCAGTGCTTTCCACTGAGCAAAACCCGCTGAGTTTATCTAGGAAGTGGGTTACCAATGTATGGAGAGGGTATTTATGTTTTATTTAATCAAAACTATACAACTGCTTGTAATGGCGCTGTTTCAGTTTTCCTTGTCTTTCTGACCTATAATAAGAACTCAGGACATGACTGTTACTCCAGGAAGGTTTATTCAGGCTTAATATGTTACCCCCTTAATTGCATGCAGCCTGTTGAATAGTTTCAGTTTAATGTGACAGCAATGTAGAGGTCTCTTAAATACTCAGTTCCTGTAAGATTCATGAACATCTGCAGCAGGCACAGAAGAGAAATGCCAAACTGCCCCCTCCCAGAGAGGAAAGCAAGCATCGTTTTGCTGTTATCATTTATGTTTGATAGCAGCTGGCTGATCAGTCCTTACATGTGTTGTTTCTGGCTTAGATGCCTGATTTGGAGAATGGGAAGGGATTAAGGTGATAGTGTTGGGAGGGCTTAGCAGACGTGGGAGACAATCCCTACATTGTTTTGATGGTAATGCAGCGTCTCTTTTTCCGTGTTCATACAGTGTTTAATGCAATGGTGGTTTGGTATGTGGCTAGGAATTGTAGGTAGAACAGTAACTGATAATAATGAAATGATCCTTCCTCAAGACGTATAGCTGTGAGTTTTTTAAAAGTTTTGGGACTGCTAAAAGAAATCTCATGGCTTTACAGGTGAACTCTTGCAGAAAAACAAATTAAGTCTGGGCTGATGGGTCAGGCCTGAGGAGTGACTAAACTTCAAATCAAAAGACTTCATTCAAAAACTAGTATAAAAACTGGAATATGGTCAGGGCAGACTCATGTGCAAGATGATGTTTATTCTAAGCATGTGCAAACCTCTTTTTGATGCTGTTTTCAAGATGATGCAGCAGCTAAATGTATGACACCCCTGGGAAGTATAAACCTCAGGGCCTGATTCTCCTCAATACATAATATGAATGGTGAAAAGTAGCCTTAAAGTAGGTATAAACTGCATTTAAATCTTCTTTATGGCTCAGCAGTGGTACAAAGGAGCCTTGATATAAATGAGAATCAGGTCCCCAGTATTTATTTAACCCTTGGGCTTTGTATATCATTTTATTTGCACCTTTAAGAGATTTGCAGAGGGATTTTTAATCAGGATTTGGTGTACAGAAAGCTAAATGTTTTCATTGCCTTACAAGTAACTTTAATCATAGAGGCAGATGATTCTTTTTATTTCTCGAGGGCATGGTAGAATTTCCTGCCTTCGTACAAACTGACCTAAATGTTTCTGACACCCATAGTACAGTGTCAATTGGAAATTCACATTTCATGTAATAACAGACCATTTTAATTTCATGAGCTAAAGAATTGGTTTCCACTTGCAAATTGTACTGAAGAATGCAATATTGTCAGAAGAACTGGCACAGTGCTTCAAGAGATAAATCTATTGAATTAAATAAGAGGCTTTCATTACCTTTTACATTGCATTTCCGTATAACATAAGCATTAATTAAACTCTTCATTGCTTTCTCCCGTTCAGTGGAGCATTTGCCGTGTCTGACAAGAAATGTTGTCCACGAAAACATGTGGCACCCAAACACAATCATTAAAATTCACTTACTCAAGCAAAAGGGAAAAAAGGGTAGAAGGGGAGAGTGTTTTGGTGCATTTGGGCAAGCACTGAGACAGAAGGAAATAATCACATTTCAAACCACCTTTTCTGCCCAACAGAGTAGGACCATGTTACAGAAACATGTAATTTCTGTTTTTCAGGTTTTGACAGCAAGAAATCCCTGGTGGCTTGTAACTGCTCATGTCACTAGGTATCTCTCAAGGCATTTTGGCTACAAACAGAAAGCAAGCAATTGTCATAGAATTTTTACGTTTTCCCCTGTTTTTGAGAAAGGCTTCCTCAGTTTAAGAATTATGTTAAGTCTGAAATAGTTTTGCCTTCTGAAGTATCAAAAAGCCTCAGCAAAACATATCTCCCCACCTGTGTGAGGAATGCCCAGCTGTGGCAAAGTCATTGATACAGATTCAAAATGTTTCCAGTGAAATGGTCAAGCCTTAAAGAGCTCCTTGTACAGCACACATTTCATGATTGATGGGATATCATATATGCATATAAAGTTCATGGAAAACTCTGCCATACATCTATTTAAATTTAAATATTTCTAATGCATTTTCTCTTGTGATTCCAGGGGAACATTTGAGAATCTGCCCTCAGGAATATACATGTTGCACCTCAGAAATGGAGGACAAGTTAAGCCAGCAGAGCAAACTGGAGTTTGAAAACTTAGTGGAGGAGACAAGTCACTTTGTACGCACCACTTTTGTGTCCCGGCACAAGAAGTTTGACGGTAGGCTGGATATAATTTACTTGTTTTCAAGGTTATGGGATTTAAGTCAGTTATCCAAGATGAATTCCAATGTTCTTTTCCCTACAATTTGATATCACATTTGCAGTTGTCAGTTTGGCTAAGATAAGGGTTAACTTACAGCTGGTTCCCTTATCAGCCTTGTGAGTATTGCCTTTAATTACAATAACATCAAGAATCGGACTGTTAAGCACCTGCAGGCTTGGCTAATGTTGAGAAACAAGATTAGATATGCATAGAGAGGCTTATAATTTTTGTATCCTAATTTCAAATGCAAAATTTAGATTTGCAATTATGTTCACTGTTGCAAGATGAACTATGGATCTCCCATGATTTTTGTTATTGCAGACCTATTTTTTGTGGTCTGCAGCCTGTAGCCTTAAGGCTCTAGTTTTTTCCCGAATGATTTTCTTAAAATGTACAGAGTCTCTCAGAGGGTCTTGGTTGCAGTCAGGCCTCAGCTGCACTTGGGAGGGATGTTAATGCAAACCACGCAGGCAGTATTAAATACAAATCTTTTCTATGTCGGAAAAGTCGATAAAGGCAGTTTTTGTTTTTTATTTGTTTGTCATTACTCTGATCTCTTCTGGCCCTCAGCCTTTGTAAGATCTGGGAGAGGAGTCAAGGGTCCATTGCCACAATTTGCTAAAAACTTTTCTTTAATAATAAACATTAAGCAATTTTTATGTCTGTATCCATATTTGCAAGTCACAGTTTATGAAGTTCTTCTCATAAACTGCAGATTAGCAAACATTAAAAGAGCTTCAGAATGATTGGTCATGCCTTTAGCTAAGTATGAAATCTGTATTTATGTTGACTGCTTCCCTCTGTGCATTTTTGTGTCTGAATAAACGTGGACACTGGAAACCATCAAAAGCAACTGCAGGGCTTTTCTCTTTTTCTAGAAGGAAACCGAGATGATCCCTGGTGTTTGGTGAGCAATGCAGTTTACTGAAAATGCCGGCCTGATTTACCACAATGTTCAGAGGCTACCTTTCTAATTATTTGGCAACCTGATGCCTTTTGGTATTGCAATGAACTTGAGCATATGATGGCTTTTTCAGTAACCCAAAATTCTGTAAATCAAGGCTGTATGTCTTTATTGATGGTAGGGAACACCTCAAAGTTATTGACCTGTTTTAAACATTACATTCTGGGATTCTTATGGATCTGCTCTGCAGGAAGTCAGATTAAAAGACTAGGTGGTTTCTTCTGGCTTATCATTGATTTTTTAAGGGAATTTGCAATGCAAAGTCTCAGTATCATCACTGAGCAACTGAACTTTATGTCACAGTATTTTAATACCATTCTAAAATTTTTCAGAAGTTGTTCATTTATATGGAAAACTGCTTAGTCTTTCTAGGAGGGCAATAAGTTTATGGAAAAATATATCCATCTAATAGTCTGTGTCCTTCAGTATAAAAACAGTTAGATTTTCTTGCAATTTAAAATAGGATGGCAGCTTTTGGCATAAAAACAAATATTGAATTGTTAGATGGCTTCAATGTTATAATTCTTGGTATCATCTTTTTTGTTTTAATTTCGTACTTTGATCATACAAGGAAGTTCTGATACATGACTCTGCCATTTGTTGCTGGTATATCACACAGAATGAAACAAATACAGCCAGTTGTAATCATTTCATGGAAGTTTTTATACAAGACCTGTGTTTATCAAGAGCAGCATATCTAAGCAACAACAGCATATGTGATCATTTAAGTAATGTTGAGACAGAGTATATTATCATTGCTCCTGTGAGGAATTAATTTGAACTAGTGTTGGTGCCAGCCTCTTTGTTCATGCAGACATTTATATAACTTTGCAAACTTTTGCAAAATAATATGGAAGTTTTTGCAGCATTTGCTTTTTTTTTTTTTTTTTTGGTGTACCAGGGATGCCTTAGGATGATGCTAGTTTTGACAACATATGACACTCTAAGGGAACTCTCTGTTGAATTATGATCTGACCTTCATATGTCTTACCCTTGTTATCTTAGAGTATTTTGGATTTTCTATCATGTCCTTTCTGTCCCAAATCCATATACTTAAGCACAGATTGAAAGATTTTCTGATTGCTTTTCTGAGAGCTAATTTGAAGACTGTTTTCCCTTTTAGGATTTTACCTCAGATCCCATTTATGATCTAATCTTTTACCAGGGAACTCAATCTGCTGTAACTGAAAGATTGTCTCTTTAGCCTCAGGTCAAACACACACTCTATATACGTTTTTACATCATTTCTATATCTATTTTTTATGTTTCATTTTTACCAGAACTGCAGTTCCTTCCAAATTTCTGTAATAACTAACTTCTGTAATATCTATAAGCCAGAGAAGCTAAATATGAAATTCTTAACAGAGAACTTTTAAAACTATTAAGTGCTTTGGAACCAGCTACAATCAGAAAAAAAGAAAAGAAGTCTTTGTTTAAACTGGCAATCAGTTCTTGCCTGTTAAAGCCCCATACAATGTTCTTCATTAGTCCTCCGCATTTCTAAGGACTTGTCACTGTGATGGGAATAGTAATTGCTTCATTCTTCTAGGTTCATTTTTTCTAATTGTTTTATTAGCGTATATAATTGTTATATTAACATAGTATGTGGGGTTCAGCGATCACTCAGAGCCAAAGCTCTAACAATAGTATTTTTCACTGGGTTTCTGTATTCTAGCTGGTAAGTGTGAATTAGCATGAGTCACTACACAGCATAATACCAGCTGCCAAATGTTTCTTGAATGTTCTTGAACCTTATGCATGGATTTGTACATCTGTATTGCCGACACCTGCATACTTGCTGTTACGTTGCCATCTGGATGGTCATTTGCAGAAATGTGAGGTTTGGAATTTCAGTTTGGGGTGCATAAGGATCCAGTGAATCCTTTCCTGGGAATCTTGCCTAAAGAAGAAAGCCTCAAAACGGCAAAGATTATGTTAAATACAGTAGGTGATCAGTTTTGCTAGCAAAGAAGAGAGCACCTGTTTCAGCAATGGCACTTCCCAAAGCTAGAGGGGGAAAAAAAAAAGAGCCAATAGGCTTTTAATGAGCTTCCAATAGGCAGGAAAGTCACATGAAGCAAAGAGTTCCAGCAGGCCTGGATTCTTCTTTTACTGCAATGTTTAGGGCAGGACTAATCCAAATAAGCAGACGTGTAACAATCAGCTGTTTCCTGTTCCTAGCACTAGAAGAGCCATCATGTTCGAATTCTTGGACCCCCACTGCATACCTCAGAGCAGCTTAAAATATACTGTGCTCCCAGTGTAGTTGTAATAGTATCATCTTATTATCACCAATTCCCTTGCATGGTGGCTTTGCTGAGCAGCTGTTTCACAGACAAGCCAATTTCTTTTAAGTATTGCTCCATCAGCAGCTGAAACCAACCCTACCGGAAGGTTTTGTCATGAATGTTAATGAGCAGACAAATATCTGCTCAGTGGCATTTCCTCACTAATCCTTTGAATAACTATAGGCAAATTATAGAAAATAATTTTATTTTAGCTAAATTGATCTGATCCTGATTAAAGAGACACTGTCTCCTCATTCTCATTAAAAAAAAAAGAGGAGAGAAGTATTCTTGGTAGTAGTGTTAAAAATGAAAGAGTGTCTAAGAATAGCTGTCATGAGCTTGAACAGATATGGATAGCCTTCAGCAGAAAGTGTAAGCCACGATGCCATTTAAGGAAAATAACCTAAATAGGATAAGAACCAATCTGCAGCTTCATTGATCTATCTTACAGGGTCATCATTCCCTATGGTCCTTTTTTTACAGTCTTGGAGAAGCATGATCCATACCCATTAGTGCTGCTTGTATTTCTTACAAACATTACCAGCAGGAGCAGTGTAAATTATAGGGCAGGAAAGAAAGTTTCAGAGATAATCCCCTAAAACAATACCTGCAAGAAGAGCTAGCATCCCAGAAACCTTGTAGCACCTTTTCTTTTTCTTTCTTTTTTTTTTTTTTCACTATTTGTGGAAAAACTTGGAGGAAAACAGTGTTTATGCATCTTTTCTTGATATTGGAGTTGGCAAACATGCATTTAGGCCTTTCAACAAAATAAGAACTCTTTAACTGGATGAACCCTCATAGCCAGGTGTAAGTGTCTCAGAGTAGACTTTGCAGAAAAAGCATGGAAAATAACTGTGAGTAAAATAAGGGAGCTGCTTGAAGATGGAATATGCTGAATTTCAGTTGCTTGGCCACTGTAAGTCCTCTGCACTTTCTCCTGCCTTTGCTGCCCAACCTGCCAGCCCAGCTAAAGCCCCAGGTCTGGCAGCTGAGCATACACAGGCCTTCTTCATGCCTGGAGCATCACTGATGCCAGGGACTTCTGCACAGCAGCATGAGTGCAACGGCTCAGCAGGCCTCTTGCAAGCTGCTCACTTGCTGTTGTCATAGTCGGCAGGTGAAGAAGGACTTAGGGCAGGATATCTTTTTCATGCTTTGCTTACTTTGACTGGGCTAGGGTGTGATTTCTTTGCTTTGTTTCTGTGGTTTTTGGAGGCAGGGAATCAGAAGGCTCTGCCTTTTCCACATGGCTGTTTGGAAGGGAGGAGGCTTTTAAGGAGTGCAGGAGAGTCAAACAGATAGAGTACAGTCCATGATCCTTCTGCAACTACTCATATTATCCTTCTGCAACTACTCATATTATTCTAGTCCCATGACATCCGTGATGGAATATAGGCCCCACTCTATGAATGCTGTGATATCAGGTATTTTGCTTTTTACTTCTGCCCAAGGTGATAGTGTTTTGTTTGTTTGCTTTGCTTGGTTTTGTTTTACAGGATTTCAGTGTTACTTTGAACTGTGTTTCCCATCAAATACAAAATCCATTGCAGGACAGGTGGATTTTTAAGACTCAACTGTTAGGCTGTTTCAATGCTAGCAGGTCATAATTTCCATATAACTCCTCCACTGTTTTAACAGACTGCATAACTTCTCCACTTCCCAAAATACAGGCCTTACAGCAGTTATAAGCTGTAAAAAATGGTAACATCTGCTGGCTTGTAGTAGGTAACTGCTGCAAGCCTTTGCTGGACATCTGGTGCAAGTCTCTAAACTTTACAGAGATGCCTGATAAAAGGTCCCATTACATTGTATTTGAAATGAAACATTAATTTGAAAACAAAGTATTCTAGACTTGAACCAAATACCATCAGAGCTGATAATAGCCTACAAGGAATCTCTATCACATACAAGAGATTTAGGGTCTAATCCTGTGAGATGTGTATTGAGGTTACTGCTTATCATCATTTCAAATATCATGTGAAAATTTGTTTGCAAATTACTTCAAATCACAGTAAATAATAATAATAATAAAAAAAGTTGAACAGGAGAGGAGGTGCTGCAAGCCTATGAAACTTGGAAAGGAAGGGTTTGCTGCATAGTAAGAACAGTTTCCTGCCAGGGGTGCAAATTCACATCACCTGTCAAGTCTGGTACTGACATGCAGTAATGTAGGCGCTGGCTTCTTCTGCGCACTCCCTGCAGCTAGAGCTGTACTTCATGCATTCACAATGACTTGTTCTCGCTCCTCTCCCACAGCCTCATTTTCTAAGTGCAGCTGGCCAGTGGACCATGTAATCTCCTAACCAGCTGCATCAGGTTTATGAAGCTACAAAGTGAAGGACAAGCTGCTGCACTGTGCTGCAACAGGGGGACGTGACCCACTCCCGGATGGATGTCACTAGAAAGTGTGTTGTCCGGGTATAGACAAATCTGTGCCACATTTATGTGTACTCTGATACACACGGTCTCATGTGTTGAAACACATGGACTCTGAGAGGGCAGGAATCCAGTCTTTTTCTTATTAAACTGAGAGCAGAATTCCTCTTGCTGATTTTTAGTGTCCTCAGGTGTCCTGTAGGTTTTCTCTATAGTGCACAGAAAATTATAGGTGCAGATCATGCTTGTCTAAAATATACACGGCAAATAGGTCAGAAAAGTCTCTTTCTGAAGTGCTTATTTCTCTATATTGATTAGAGAGGGCACTGAGTTCAGATATAGATGTCTATACTGTGGACATGTACATTTGTTCAAATAAACTCCATCCTGAGGAACGTAATATAGCAGTGAAACATCTAAAATACTTTTGAGACTCTCTGTGCTTTATTTTCCTCCTTTAAAAAAGTCATTTTCTACTTTTTTCTATAGTGTTCTGGGGAAAAATACATTAAAAATATTGAGCCAACTAGGCACTATGGTGGTGAGTTATTTATTAAGTATCTTATATTGGTTGAAAAAAGGCTTTCCTGTTAAATTCAAATAACATTTAATCTTGACTTAAGCTCTGAATAATACACTTTTTTAACATCTTATGATGGAAATTATTTTCTCAATTTAATGTCCAAGCCTTAAAAATACTAACCCATAAATAAAATTACTGATTTCTGAATACTGAAGCTCCTGTGATTAAAGATGTTTCATATGCATGTGCAGAAGAATAGGATTAATAACGGATTCTGCCTCAACTCTATAATACTGATGAAAGATATCAGTATTCTGAAAATGTCATCAGAGTCTCTGTTACCCATCCCTGATTCTTACCCTGACAGTAGGTGCACACCTGACACACAGCAAGGACAAAACCATGTTGTAAGAATGAAAAATAGGGACTGGATATCAAAACCAAGCTTCAAAACAGTGGGATTCATATGTATTATCAGCACCTCGGATAATAGGAATGGTGGTCTTACCATGTCTTGTTTGTTGTCTTCAGCCCTCATTAAATGGCCAAAAATTGTTTCAGAAATGAATTTCTCAACTATATTACACAAGCATTATTGTCTTTTTGCTGCCCTCCCCTATTTAATTCTTTTACCTGTGTGTCCAAACAACGGGAAATTAAAAGCAAACTTTAAAATAGTATATCAAGAAATGGGTTCTGGAATATTTGAAAAATGATTAAGTGAATCATTATTCACTACTGTCCCTATATTTCTACATATATAAAAAAGACCATCACTTTTTAGAGTTTATTTGAAATTAAAGTTTCCTCCTTTTACCTCTGCCCTGTGGTCTTCCAGAAAAATAGGGAAATGGCTCCTTCTCTGAGAGGAGTGTCATAGATATGTCACTTTTAGTGTTAAGATGGTTGCTTTAGGGATGGGAAAGGACTGTGTGCCTGTGTGCCATAATTATTAAAGTCTACTTGTGTTATACTTTGTGATAAATGTGAAAATTGCATGTATAATTGAGAGCTACCAGATCTTCAGACATGCCTTATTAAGAAAGGTATGGCACAAGGGTATTGTTTCTGGATTCTTCCCCCTTGCTATACAAGTGCTTTAATTCTATACCGGTAGCTGACAGGTAAAAACACATGTCCCCTGCTTAAACTCCCGTAGTGCAATCTAGCTGCTTGTCTATTTAGGTACCAACGGAAAGGAGGAGCCGCCAGTCTCCGTCTGCATGTGCAGCCCCACTCATCAGCACTGGGACTGGGAGGGCTGACAAGTGGTGTGTGCGCAAGCTGGTTAGCCTAACACCATGCTTACACAACAACTGTTGCTTGGTGTGACACTACCGTAATCAAAGCAGTTCCTGCTGGCCAGGCTGCTACACATAAAATAAAAGCAGATTACCAAGGTATAAGCCCTACTGGTTTATCTGTGTGGCATTATTTAGTGTGCAATTGTATTTGTATTTTTGTGCAATTGCTCAGGTATCATTTCTGTAACCTTGTGTCTTAAAAAAAAAAAGAAGTACTACTCAGTAGGTCATGGCAGCTAAATTATTGAAATATTCCAGTATTTCTAAATATATTGGAATACTACATTTCACTGATTCTCCATAAAATGTTTTATGAATCCTTTTTCTGAATATTATTGATACAGTTTCAACTCTTCCACTTCTTGGGATATTTGATTAAATTGGGATCCTTGTTTTCAGCTTTCCTGTTTTCCAAGTTGTACTGAAATGTCTGTGCTTGGTGTAATTATTGTATATGCATCACTTGTTCGGTTTATTCTGGTGCATGTATACATTCATTTATAAGCTTTATTAGAAATAAATTCTTTCACTTTTTTTGCGGTTGTTACCCTATAGTTGTGCTTTATGCATTCATAATCATGCATATGCATATGCATTCATATCACTGTAGCATTAGTTAAATGTTTCAACAATGTGCAGGCCAGTAACCTGTCATTAATAGCAGTGATATACATAAGGGTAACAGATATCACAGGATGGGATTAGCTGGGAATGGGGTAAAAGACACAGAAGTAGGACCCGAAGTATTGTGCTGTGAACTGATCTGTTATGACTATAAACCTGTAAAGGACAGTAGAGATCTTAAAAGAGCAACCTTAAATGAGAAATTTGATGCAGATTTGTCGAGGATAGTCTTCGCATTAGTGGAAAGACAGTGAACACCATCACTACTGGAAGCGTGCTTTGAAGCTATGCTGAGAATTAAAAAAAAACAAAAAACAACATAAGCCCTGAAATAAAGCTTATCTAATAATAGCGTTTTGGTTAGCTTTACAAACCAATCTCAAACACTTTCTAGAAAGCAGTGGGAAGAGAATTGTTTTTTTGATATCTACTGTTCTACATATCTCTGCAACTTTCCTGGAATTCCTACAAGTAAAATGCATATGAATTTAGGTTCTCATTAAACATAAACTTAAATACCTAACAGAGTGAGCTTATGTCACCTACTTTGGTGCCTCAGGAAGTTTCAGTATTGGCCATGGGCCTGAAGAAGCTTCTAGACTTGTGTTTGCCATCAGGAGTGGATCCCCGAGTCTCAGACATCTCAGCATCATTTTTGGACTCTACCCAAACCCAGCCAGCTTGGATCCACTGCATAGTAGTGAGACTGAGCTACAGCTATGAAATTAGTCAGTTTTTTAGTGAGATGCATGAAGAGCCATCCTTTTCCAATTTGTAGTCTATATTTGAGATTCAGCTTCCTATTTTGATACCAAAACAAACATGGTCAGATATTTTAAAAAGCTGCTGTGCATTTGCAAATATGGCTACTCAACTTCTTAAAATTAAGCATGTGTTTATATGGATTTTGAGTCTTAAGTAAAGGCATCCAGGCTTGAGCATTCTGGCCAATGCACATCGGGGAAGGGTGTTTTTTATTTTTATTCACTCGAAACCTGAACTACTGAAAATTCCATGTTTGGTAAGGTTCATTGCATTGCCACATTCTACTTGGTGTAGTTTTGCCACTTCAACCCAGAGTCCAGCCATTCTTAGAGTTTATTTTTTTAGACTGTCCTTCTAGCAGTGTAATCAATGGGAAGGGTGACATTTAAAACAGAGGCAAGATACTGCTAAATCAATATCCTTAACTGCTCCACAGCTATGAAATGCATCCTGCACGCACCAGAGAGCACACATGGCCTTATTCTGTGCCAATGTGCTGCTTGAAATGCCATCTCTGAAAAATCTCACTGGCGTGACAGCAGTTTAGAGAGAGAGCGGAAGAAATGGAAAGCTGAGTGATGCTATTAGCAACTGTCAGAATGGGTTAATGAGGAATACACAACCTCACATATTCCTGTCTCTAGGATGTTTCTTTGAATCTTCTCAAAATGTCATTAATACGCTGATATTCCCTTAACCACTTTTCAGTGTTTGGCATAGCTATCATTTTATCAATACCAATTATTAAGATACTTTATAGATTCAGTTTCATTCTGTTGGTTTACTTAAAGAGATTATTTTGTTGTACTACAGTGGCTGTACACAGTGGTACAACTGTGTTGACAGTCGTGCTACTTAAATATCAGTCAATTTAAGTCTATGTCAGACACTTTAAACTGTGCAGAGATATATTTCTAAATTCCAAGAAGTGGACTGAAACAAACAAACTAGTATTCTGTGGGAGGTTATGCCCAAGCTGAAGTTATTTTAGTTTGGCATATTTTTCAGCAGTCCCACCACCAGTTCTCAAGCAAGCTGCCTGGTCACATACTTAAAGTTAGGGGTATAATAAAGTTCCTTGCTGGACTAGATTAACTGTGAGTTTATAACAGCTTCTTTGTTAAATAAAAGTGAGATGTAAAGTATCAGGTGATCATTGAGTAAATTCATATGGGGCTTCTACTGCTCTTATACTGGAAATTACATAGCAACAGACTTTTTCTGCAGCTTGTACTCATGGTGTCCCAGTCCTTGAATATCTGCCTGCCTATCTATTTGTCTTCATTATTTGGTTAGTTCTAGTGTCATGCAGTCTATGTATAGATGTGATCATAGGACTAGGACCTTATTAAATCTGGCATACCCTTGTATAAATACTTCTTTTCATGCCTAACAAAATATCATGAAAACAGGAGACACTTTGGAAAGTAAATGAGAAACAAGACAAAATTTTCAAATGGATCTATAATAATGCTCCTTGTGGAAGGAAGATATTTTTAGCTACTTTAGCAGAGGAATCTGTGTGTACCTGATCTTAATTTTACAGAGTTCTTGAAAAGAAAAAACATTAGTATTGGTTCAAAGTAATAACTGATCAGTCCTAACAGCAAAGCCAGAGAGAGAATATTTTTCATGCCAAAATAATATCATGCTTAACTGTTCACTGGGTAGCCTAAAGGCCTAGGGTTTTTTTTGGATTTCTGGCATCTTACATTTCTACACTCTCTTCCTTAATGTGACTGTTTTTTTGTAGTGCTTTCTTCCATATGTGGTGAAATCCGTGACACTATATAAGACGAGAAAAAGCCCTGTTCAGTTCATCGTAGCCCATGGATAAGCCTGTGCTGGGACCTAACATACGCAGGCTTATCGCTAGACCTCTGCATGGGGATCAACTGCATTTTCAGCTGTTGCATATAATAAAATGCAGCAACCGACAGCAGTGGCATACCCACCACTTTTAAGGAAACACTCTGAAACCAAACTCCTTACCCTTACCTTCACCTCTTAAATGCTCTACTTACACATCAGTAGGTTGCTCATTAGGAGTTCATCGCGGCTGTAGTGGTGTGCCTGGGAGGAAAAATTTTTATTCAGCTGTTTCTAAAGAAATGCACTGAAGAAGAGTGACATGGAAGAGAAAGGGAAGATTAGAAGTGGGACAGGGACAGATAAGAACTGACTGTACTTTTGTGCTGGCCTTAGTCCCGTAAAAGGATGGAGAAGCATTGAAAGCCAGTGACCCGTGGAGGGCCAGCTGAGCAAGGGTATCTCTCTTGGAAGTCCTCAGGGGCTTATTGCTATTGCAGTCAATGGATTCATACATCAAGGACTGTGAGATCTGCTAAAATGTCTAAAAATATGAGTAAGGAAAGAAGGTTATTACCTGCGGGTTGTTTACAAGCAGATATGTAGTTATTATGAAATGCATAAATCTGCCCTCCTTCTGGCACCTGCTTTTCCTGTTGAACCCAAAGGAGAATTCGGAGAGCAAGAACTATCTGTAATGAAGCTTTCAAACATACAGCTTGAGAGGAAACAATTGTAGCATAGCATAAAAACAATAGCCATGTTTCCTGCTTTGACTAAAATCTCTAAATGTCTTAATCTCTTTATTTTGCTTTTCAAATGTTCATTTTTGCAAATTACTTAAATAGAAAACATATTACTATCCAGACTGAAAATGCCCTTATCAATACGATATATACATTTATTTTTCTTATTACTTGAGGCATATCCAGGAAAGCTATAATCTGTATCCGAGGTAGGACTGGTAGTGATATGACAGGCTTTTATATGTAATCTTTGGAATGCAAACAAATATAGCATTGGGGAAAAAAAGCACAGACCCAGTGGGCTGATTTGACCTGGCATCTATAGGGAAAGATTTATGTATCACTAATTCAGTGCTATAGGCCTGCAAAAAAAAAGGTATCCCTGAACTTTCTATTGATAGTTCTCAACCTGAGACTCCAATGGTAATATCGTTCATGAGTTTGTGCAATACTATTCATATGCATGTGAAATTAAAAAGTTAAAACTGTGACCACATGTTATTTATGGTTTGTTGCTTGCTCAGTATTTTTGCTTGTGACTTATAGACAAGGTTTCTTGATTTTTGTTTTTTTAAAAGAAGGAGATGAACTTCAATCTTGTATTTTAGGTGTTTTACCACTACTGGACATACTGGTAGCAAGATAATTTTTTGATGGCTACATTAGGGAAGGGTGCAGAGATAAAAGGGCAAAACAAAGCATCTTGTTCAACAAGAGTTTTTTTAGATCAAAATATTAAAAGAACACAATCCCAATAAAAAAGGAGGAATTTAATTGACTTCTGCTTACAAAGATTTAAAGGATTTTGTCAGAAGTTACTGTTGTTTGAATGTCACCTTGGTTTTCCTGATAATCTCATATACAGGACCCCAGTGTTCTTAGTTGTGGGTTTTCTTCTTTCTGTGTTTTCCAAAATCTCCTTCTGCTCCTAATGTTTAAGCTAGTTATGGTTAAACTCATATTTTTCAAGATTTTTAGATGTAATAGTTTAGAATCAATCACAAGGTCACCTTACTTTGATGTTCCTGCATACCATCAGCCAACTTTAAAGGAACTAAAATATTTTAGCTTGTTAAATACGCAAAAACTTCTATAGTTTCTTCTGACAAAAGAAAGGGGAGGAAGGGACACGGAGAGAGAGAGAGGTGAAAATTCAGCAATCAGGCCATGTAGTGTGGCAAGCAGCTCTTGGAGATAAGGACAAAATACTGTCAAGATAGTGACAAAATTAGGAGGAGGAAATTTTGAAAAGAAAGTAGTCGATAACCCAGTGCTTGAATGTGCTTAGCATGTCTGCTTATGTTTAGCTGCAACATAAAAATGTCAAAGTACCAATGCGGATTTCCAACTCTTAGTAAAGGGCCAGGCCCTGCTCCCACTAGTGCCTTTCCGCTTAGACTATTAAAAAGTCTTTATAAGACTACCCAGCAAAACTGCACACTATCAAATTTGCTAACAGACCATCTATGAACAAGTGTGGCAAGTTTTGCAACAGCTAAAAGGTTACTTCTCAGCTTTTGTTTGCAAAACATGTGTGAGCTAATGGAGTATCACATTTATATAGTGCTGGGGCATTGACCTGAAGTCTCTTCAGGAAATAGATCTAGGTTTTACCTAGCTGTGCTGTGCTTTACAGTGGAAACAGCCCACATTTTCTATAAGATGATAGTGTTATTTGTTCATTAAATATCAAAAGTGGATGACAACTTTTCTTTCCTTAAATCTTTATCATCTATACAGTACTGTGTTCTGTTCCTTCTTGGAAAGAAGTTATCTTCCCAAATTAAAGTCTCAATTCTTTCATTTGCCAGCTTAATTACTGAGTAAACTAGGGCAGCTCAAAGTTTACTATAAAGATCATGGTTTGTCTGGCTAGGAGAAAGTATTTCGTTTTGCTTCCACAGAGTTCAGTGATATTTGGGAGGAAATTTGGGGAATGATTTAGAAATAATCCAAGTACTTGTGCAGTCATATGGAGAAGAGCACCTTTAAGCCAGCCTGTCTTGTGAAAGCCAGATTCTGTAATTACAGGCACAGATAATTAACACAGAGAACTTTTTCTGATAATGGAGTCAATCAATCATGTTTTAACTGTTGACCATAGAATATGCTTATGGATTGTCAAGCTTATCCTGTTAATGATGACATCTCTTGTTGTATAGGATATGAGGAAAGGCTGAAAAAAGATTTAACAATGAAAATTTAGTAGATAAATGAGTATGGCCCCCTACCCCATCCACTACCAAAAAAGACAATTATGAATTGCATCTTAATTCTCAGAATGACAGGGCTCATTTTCTTGTCTTCATCTGCTGCTCTTTCTGCTTCTTCAAACATTTCTGAAATTGGACTCAAGACAATGCTAAATTTAAGAAAATTTGTAGTCAGATTTTGCATAGTACACTCACATTGTTCCTTTTAATGAAAAACATAATTCTCTCTAGCCACAAGGAAGGACTTTATGCATATTACTCACAGAGGGATGAATATGCAGAGGATCATTATATCTGACTTAAGGACATGAAAATCATAGATTTAAACGGGAATTTAAATCATGTAGCCCCAAACCTTTCAACCATAAGGATGCTATCTCAGGCATTCTTTTGAGTAGCTTATCAAACCCGGGTATGGAAAGCTCTTCTCTGTGTGAAAGAGTCTCAGGTATCTTTTGTTTTTCACCCTATGTATTTTTATTTTACTTTTTATGTTTTCGCCTAAACATTTTGAATAATCTAACTCAAGAGTGGCTAATTGAAATCTTGCAGCTTCTCTAGGAACTAAATAAGTATTCTTATAATGTTCTTATGCCTGTGAAGACAATGAAGAAACTGAGGCACATAGAAGTAATTTGACTTTTCTGAGTTCTCACAATTTGGGAGCAACAGAACTGTGAAAGGAACAAGGCTCAGACTCTTAAATATAGACTTATATATTATAGACTTATAGACTCTTAAATATACCCTCACCTTTCTTGATGTTAATGCCATAAAGTATTTGGACTAAGTTACAGTTTTTCTTAGCTGTCATTTATCCAAGCCTTCTCTGTAAGCAATAATTCTTTTAATTTTCTCTCATAAATTAATGTCCCTTTTTGCTCTGTTTTTGTAAATACCTTTCAGCTGAGTTTTTTAGTGCAGAAGTGTCCAGACCTGTACATAGCATTCAGTGAGTGTTTCATGTTGCAACAGAAGAAGCTTTTGTTGTAGAATGGGAGAGTTTTTTGCCTTATGAAAATGAAATTGATTTTTTTCCTTGCTACAATACTGTGTTACAGACTCACATTACATATATTACCCTCAGGTCATTTCCCCCCAGGTATTTGAAGCTTTTCCTAGTTACCTTACAGGCATTCACTTGCATTTTTTTAGATAGAACATACTTCAGTACTTGCTGCCAATTTTTATTTTCAGTCACTACAGGCTTTTTGTCTTATCTCTATATTAGTAGTTGCAGCACCTCCCATTTTGGAATCATCTACAAATTTAATTTATGTGCTGTTTACTCCTTTTTCCAGGTGATTAATAGATGATTCATCTGAAAAGAACACCCATCCTTTATCTGACACAAGCTCTTTGGGATATACTACTAACATAACTAATTAGACTGCTGAAATTCTGCCATAACCTCCTCTCATCATTGATCTTCCAAAACAACAGTGCTCTCTTTGTATCAAATTTCTGCTGTGCAGCTTCATGCTAGTTTCACACAGCTAAAGCGGATCATTGAACCCCAGTTATTTATCAAACAAAGCAAGCCTTTTGCTTCAGATCTGTTACCAAATTGCACTAAACTTGTGGCCTTCTTAGCTTTAGCGCTCATAAAAACATTTAAGGTTTGTTGGCACTAAAACTGTGTTTGCAAGTGCCATTACTGAATTGGCCACTCAGTCTTCTGTATCTCACTGGGTGTTATGCTGGTTAGTATACCTCTGAAACATTTGATTACTGCTCATCCTTGATTTGCTCAGGTTTTCTCCAAAATTAACAAATTGTTGCAGTAGGCCTGGCTGGGTTTTGATTTTAGCTAATAAATTCTGTCCAAGGCAGCATTCTCTGGTGACCTAGCTATAAATCACGAATATTAAACTTCAGTGTATTTTGCAGCACTTGATAGCAGTTAAGCAGAACCTGCTGACTATAGGCACTGTATGTAAGGACTTCAAAGATAGTTTCTCTATTACAAATTTTGTTTCAGTTGCCAGATACTCTATATTTACCATATTCCCACACAGAACTGGAAAACCAGTGTTATCCTCGTGTCATACCTAACCGTAAACAGCTGTTATGCTCAGTGATACCTGCTTATTCCTCCTCTTAAGAATATGTCTTATTCCTGAAAGCAGCAAGATACTGCCTTTTAGACTGGAGACAGATTGTATGCTGCTTTGTTCTGGCCTGTGCATGATTTCCAAGAGCAGGCTTTGCTCATAGCTTTCAGAAGAGGAAGAAGGGGATTGCTTAACAACGTATGCACTTAGTAAAGTGCAAATTCATTTTGTGGCAGCTTCTACCTTTTACTCTCTTTTTTCCTCCTCTTTAGCTATGCCATGCTATTTGTTCTCCAGGAAAGTGTTCTGATATCACAGGTACTCGAAGGTGTCAGCTGTTGCTAAATAATGGTGTTTGAATGATAAGTATACTCTCTGATAGAATGATTTAACTAGTACACTCTGTGTTTATTTATAATATAAATAGTTGTGACTGAATGCCCAGAATGTCTGCAGAATGTCTGTCTTTGTAAAAGCAAAAAAAAATAATATATATATATATATATATACAGGTAAAATATAATAGGACATGTTATACTAGCCATGTTGTCTTCCCAGAACCACAAATGAGAGCAGAACTGAAAGCACACACGTGTGTAGTGTAATCCTGTGGTTAGAAATACTGAGGAAGAAGAAATACAAACAGGAAGAAAGAGGCAGAAAAAGAGATGTATTTTAAGTCTTCAGCTGATGACAAGATGATAGGAAATTTGTTTTCAAATACTACAAATACACTTAAGTGTCCATGCCTTCAGCTGACAGCATATGATACATGTAATTAATTTGATGGCTGGCGTAGCACCTGCTTGTATAGTACTTAGCTGTGAGCTATCCAGTCTTAAGTCTCTGTTCTCAGAGGACTGATGGGAATCAGGATGTCATCTAGAGCCTTTTCTCTTGAAATATCTGTTCAGAGAATGACAAACTAAATGTTTTTATATTCGTTATACAGCTATTGCTTGAAGGTAGCTTTATTAGTGAAATGATTCATTTATGCTTTGCCCTTACTGTTCAGTAAGTGATCTGTTTGTCTTTGCCTCTGGAAGACAGAAGTGCAGGTCTTATAAAGTAGTACTACCACAGTTTCAAAACATGATATTTTAAATGGAAACAATGAAACCTGATACTTGAAAACTCTATGTGTGAAAGATATTATTAGGGATGATGGTATTAACAAAAATATTAACAGTAATTACTGTTAATCTACCTTAATATAACCTGGAAATGTATGTCTAAAATGTAGGTATATTGTGCATGCCTGTATGCCTTATACACTTGTAAACATGAATAGATTTTATCATTTATCCACCAGAGTTTATGGTAAGGAATGCTCTTAATCAGGTGCCTCATAATTTTTAGAGCATTTGAGTAACTGAAAACAATGTTTAGAGCATTTGAGTAACTCTGAAAACACTCAGTAATTTCAAGTGAATTTGTTTTAGTTTTAAGGTTTAATTTTAGAAATAAAAGACAGACCCAAAGAAAGAGATACAAAGGAATTTAGGAATTTAATTTTTCTATTATTGCTTGTTAATTTGTAAGTACATCCTACACAGTCTACTGCCATCTCTACAAACAGTCTTGTGAAAAACTAAGTACTGATCTATGGTGTCCTGGAGTGCAGCAGGTGCTGGCTTTGTCATTTTAACATCAGTTCGGGGTTCAACAGCCTTGCAGGACTGATACTGTCAGTTTGCAGGTGTTGGAATTAAAAGACTGTGAGACCAGATGCATTCAGGCACTGTGAGTGCTCACGGCAGGCATTCAAGGGCAAATCATGCTTGAACAACCTGATTGCCTTTACAACAAAATGACTGGCTATGTGGATGAGAGAAGAGCATAGGAGGTAATATACCTTGACTTTGTAAGGCTTTTGACACCGTCTCCCACAGCGTTCTCGTTTGGAAGCTGAGGAGATCTGGGCTGGATAATCTGGCTGTTATATGAGTATAAAATTGTCTAGACCGCCAGGCTCAAAGGATAGTGATCAATGGCTTGACGCCCAGCGGGCAGCCACTAAAGAGAGGATATCCAGTACACTAGAGATCAGTACTGGTGGACATATTGTTCACCATCTTCATCGGTGACCTGGATGGTGACACAGCAAAATTTTTGTGTGACACAGAGCTCAGGAAAGTGGCTGACACAAAGAACAGCAGAACTTCCAGAGGCTTATCAAGGCAAACCTTGATAAACTTGAGGACTGAGTCAACAGGAACCTCATGAAGCTCAGTAAGGAAAAGGCAAAACTTCTGGACCTAGGGCTGACAAGCCACATGCAGGCTGGAAAGCAACTGCCTAAGAGGTAGCCCTGCTGAAGGGACCACAGGTCCTGGTAGATGCCAGGCTGGATATGAACAGTGTGCATTTTGCCTTATTATGGCAAACCCAGGTACTGGGCTGTATTAGGAGCATAGCTAGTAGAGAGAAGTTATTCTTCTCCTCTGCTTGGTGCTGGTGGGGCTGCACCTAGAATGCTGCATCCAGTTTTAGGCTCCCATTTCGAAAGGGATGTGGAGAAACTGGAGAGGGTCCAGCAGAGGGTTACGAAATGGTCACTTGTTATATGAAGAAAACTTGAGAGGATTTGGTTTGTTTAGAATGGCAAAGAGGAGGAAAAGGAGAGCACCAATAGCTGCTTACAGTTCCTTAAAGGATATCTAGTTCCAAAGATAAGAGAACCAAACTCTTTTCAGTAGAGACAGAAAATATAACAAGGGACAATGGCCACAAATTGCAGCTTGAGAGCTTCAAGAAAAAAGAAACGTCTCTAGAAAGTAGTGCAGCATGGGTGCAGGTTGTCCAGGCAATCCCCATCCGTGGAGGTTTTCATGACATGGCTGGACAAGGCTCCAGCTGGCCCTGCTTTGAGGGGGGGGTTGGAGTAAATGACCTTCAGTTGTCCCTTCCAACCAACATTTGTAAGGTTCTCTGATTTGTCCCATGGCAACATCTGGAGTAGTCGGAACACAGAACATTCAGGAATCTTAAACAGGAGCCACAAGCAAATGGTATACGTATCAAAAAACAAGCAAGATATTCTTAAGCAGGTATGTGGTAGAGCTGCAAATGGATCCAGAAAATTCCCCAAAGAAGTTAGCGTTGTACAGAAAGCTGGGTTGAATTTTCCCTTTCTTTTCTGTGCTCTAACTTCAATGCTTTGTGCACATTTAACCTTTCTGTTGTTGCTTTCCTCAGGCTTAATAATTTCATTGATTCAGAGTGTTTTCCTCCCTGCCTTTGGCAATAAAAATCTCTTTGTGAACTTGTTCAGTTCTGAATTATGTTCCAGTGTCAATGTGTCTATACTTTTTTGCACCAGCATTTCAAACATTGGCTTCTCTTTTTTTATGAATTAAGATATTTATGTTAGTTGCCATTGATCAGGTTCCTGCTGATCTGCCTTGTTCTCTACGTAGGACCAAAATATTAAAGCTTAGTCCCTCTTCTGATAGTAGGCTATTTCCATTTAGCTTAGTTCCTTAGTATTCTTCACCTTTTGGCATATCTCTCCTCTCCCCTCTCCTCCTTCCTCTCTTCTCCCCTCTTCTCTCCATTTTGTGGACGAGGATGTCAGCCAAAATGTGGATGACTTCGTCTGAGCAAATTGTCTCAACTCCCTTGATAGTCACTGGAAAGAAATAGGAACTCTCAGGGTACAATGTATTTCCTACTTTAAAGTAGGTTAGATGAATACATCTTACATGTGGCTTTTCTCTACTGACTAGACCAGAAATGAAGAGTAACCCTCTCAGCTGTAAGTTACATGTGTCTAAAGTTAGGTTAGATGGTATTACCGTAATTCAGTGTGATCACAACCAGAAAGAACTATGTTGCATCTATCTCACAATATTAGGAGGTATTCCTTCATCATGTTTTACAAAGGACTTGACATTCCTTCCCTGTTCGTTTTCCTCTACCTAAATTTTCCGTGTTGACTTTTGTGTTTCTCCATATTTCTAAGCTTTCTATTTATGAACATAGTGTATAGAGACATTGCCCTGCTTCTTTTTGTGCAGCATATTGTGTGTGCATGTGTCAAAAGGTTTCGTGTACTGAAATCACTCTTCACACTCATTCATTAAAAGGATTAAAGGATCACAGTATTGGGCACCTCACTGTTTAAATCTGTAAACTCAGATTTCGCCCACCAGGAACAGAGCAGATTAAATACCTTTTTCTATTTATTTCCTTCCCATCTTCTACGTTTCAGTTAACTTGTTGGCCTCTGCTATGTTGAACACCATTAATGCTCCCCAGTCTGAGAAATATCATAATGTTACTGGCTGGTACAAAATGCTTCTGCTGTGTTTTAAGTATAGCAATATATAGCCAATGAGATTTTAATGGCTCTTTATCACAGCTGGACTGTAGTAATAAATGCATCAAGTCTTCAAACACATACATTCTCCTTATATATGACTGAGGACATCAAAGAATCCAAATTCAAGAAAAATATAATTCAAATATTTTGACTTACAATAAAGTAGCCAATATTTTCAGTTTCCTTGAAGTTCAACTTGGCTCACTTCAGATTTTAATGCACCAGAAAATCAATATTAGGATAATTTATAGACATAGCAATACACCTCCAAATTTTTGATTTCCAGATATTCATGAAGTCTCTGGGGACTCTTTCAAGATGAGCTCTTCCAATCACATGCAATAATAAAGCCATCTGCTTTGGAGGTGTAAGGTCATCAGACAGCAGATTTCCTGCTCTTTCAGGATTCATTTAAAACTATGATTTAGAAGAGGAAAGGTTGAGCTAAAATGCAGCTTTATCTGTAAATTCTGTGACCATCTTTTTTTCTCCTGTTTTCACCTGTTGATAATCATTCTTGTAGCACAAGGTATAGCCCATGCGTATGTGAGCATAAACACATGTATATTACTAAGTAGCATTAAAAAAATATGGACACATTTGTCTTTCACTTCTGTAGTATTGATGAGGTAAATTTGAAGCCATTCTCGGCCTGTAAGTTTTTGTGTGTTTCAGATCACTGAAATTACAATCACTTTCAGTGACAATATAAGCAGAGTAAACAAAAAGCAGCAACTTCTGGCTCTCTTCACACTGCATTCTTTAAAACAGTTTAATAAAAGCAGTTTTTTCTACCTATATGAATTTCTTGTGAGCAGCACAGTCAGAGACAATCGCAAGTCAGAGGCAATACAAGACAATCTCCAATAACAAAAATTCTCATCTTTTTTAGTACATAGTAATAGCTTTACCTCTGAGACAACATTTTTGGTGTTCTATTCCTGCTTATCTCACTGAGACCTTAGGTCTAAAGGGTCTGATGTTATTAAGCCTGCCACTAGTCTCCCTATTTTGCATTTGGTTGTTTGGGAGAAATATTTGACCGTTTGAATGTGATGGGAGAAAGGGGGAGAACAAACAGTTACCAGTGGGTAACTTCATGCTCTATACTGCTGTTCTAGCATAGTGTTGGATCAGTCATACTGGAAACTTTATCCCTGAGCCAAACGATCTGTTGTTTATGGCCAGCCCCCCTCAAGAACAATTTGGTCACATCCACATTTGCACTTGGGGTGATTCATGTTTTGATACCAACCCACAGGCCATTTCATCCGTTGGCTTTGCTTGCACAGGTGCACATGCCACACATAAGATGTCTGTTCCACACACTGGATGACTACATCCGTTTCCTCCATAGACTTTCATGTAGGTTTGCTCTTTGTTTTATTAACCTTAGGGTGGCATTGCTTAGGGCTGTGCTGAAACCTTCTGCACAGAGGTGTGCTGCTGTATCCTTGGGGGTAGTCAGATGGATTCATGCAGCCATGACTCACTATGGTGTGGGGCTAGCTCAAAATCCACAAGACTCCACATTTACTCTCAAGCATCTATGTGCCACCATTTGGCCCTGGGAGAGTGAAGAATTTTTTAAGGTTCTTCGGGAATTAATAACATGTTCAACAATAAAACGGCTCTCTAGCATTGTGCTTCGATTGAATGTGGTCAAGGGCATGTACCGACTGAAGAGAAATGCAGTGTGAGTGTGTGTGGGTGTGCAAGGCGTACTAGGACAGTGTTGAACAATGGTGCCATTTGGTGGGACAGGGAGCAGACCCAGTCCCATCCATAATCTGTCTCAGATTATGAGGGTCTCTCATTTGGGATCCCAGGAGCAATCTAGCATGTGTGTAGTGTGAAGGAGGGGACAACAGGACCATGGGTGGTGAAAGAAGGGGAAAACACTGAACAAGCTGATACATCAATGAATTTTGGCCTTGATATTGGGTAGCAGCATTCTTCTAGGCAGGTAAACCTAATTCTTGTCCTGCATTTCAGCCTTTTCAACCTTTCATACAGTCCCCATCTACAGCATGCATACATGAATGAGTGTCCATATCGCTTTTGCCTTGTAGTGTTGTCTAGATGAAACATTTCTGATACACTGTGATTTTTTTTTCAGTACAATCATTCATGTAAAATCCACAGAATAAGCCAGAATAATGCTGTTTTAACTTTCCTGCTTTCAGTAGAAAGTGATACCCCCAAGCAGCAGTGGTGGCAACCGGTGCAGAGTGAAAATGTTATTGTTGTGTTTCCTCCAGTCCCTCTGTCTAGGAAAGCTTCCTAGCTAGTTATAAAGTGCTGCACTGTGGAAGCAGCAGGACAATGCTGCACAAGCTTTTTTTTCCAGAACAAGCATTGAATATTTTGAGCAAATTAAATGGTGCTGAAGCTCACACTATAATAGGCAAAGTGATAATTGAGTATTTATAACAAAGATGTTCTAACTTGAGTTAATAGAGATGTTGTTCCTTAGCACTGCTTAAATAGCTGGATACTTTAAATGACTAACACCCCAGTTTGAAGCCCATTTTCCCTTCCCTTTCTGCCTATCATATATTGTTGTTGTAGGTAGTTTTAGTAGAGGTTATTATTTAGCCACAGCGAGGTGTTCCTTTGCAGCACACACAAGCAGAGGTTTGAGCATATTTTTGCAAATGGTACTTTTGTATTTTTCTATTTTACACTTGAAAAGCAGAATAAAAACTTCCTTGACCCTGGTCTCTTCAGGTACTCTTAGTACTTACTAGTTTGTTTTCAATAAATAAAAACTTAATTGAAAATAAATCACTTCATTGTTCCTGCTTTCAACCAAAATATATTTCCAGCATATACACTATGGGTGAAAAAGAGTTTGGTCCTTTCAATGCCAAAAATTTGTTATTAGATAGACAGACTAGACTTTATTGTGATCATATTCCAATAACATCTCGCTATGGTCAGTCTTAAACTGTTTTACATGTCATCATGGCATCACATGTGATTGCTCTCCTTCAAGAAGACTGATACGCTGATGAAGAATGAATTAGTGTTATAAGGAATCAAAGATAATATGTTTACATATATGTATATCTGTTGTTTATTCCCTTTTGATATTGGAGTTAGAGGAGTTTATTGATTATATTTCTTCCATTTGCCAGCTGTCACATAACCTTTTTTTGTCAAACTAAAATTAATGAAGAGGGTGCTATTTTAGCCCATTTGAACCTCAGAATCCTTCCTTTGTATCTAAAAATTATTATGAATACACTGGAATTATATTATTTGGCCTTACACCAAAATTCTTGTTTATTATGCAAATGTGGATTTAGGAACAATACATGCTAATTACATTGTCTGGTTCTCTGTTATGTTTTCTGTTCTTCTGAATGTTTCTCAAAGTTAATCAAATATGGTTAAATTATTTTGTTGAGAAAAAGGCTTATGTGGCTTTGCTTTGTTCTTTCAGACTCTCAGAGTGGTATTTCACCTCTAGATTGCACACATCTAATTGCAAGGGTGGGATCCAGTGGCCTAGATGTATTTGCAATTTGAGATGCTTCAAAGAACAAAAGAGGCTTGGCACAGGACTGACAGATAAGATACAGTGTCTGTGGGAGATCTCCTGGAGCGGCAGCTGAAAGCCAGAAGGACCCATCTTCCAGTGCTCAAAATAGTACTAGATCCTTACATTTCAGCAACTTAGTCACATGCTGAATATCTGCTAATGAGCAACACTTGCTCCTAAATGCCCCTAGTGCCATGTGAAATCACAGGATCACAGAACAGTTTGGGTTGGAAGGGACCTCTGGAGATCATCTGGTCTCACACTCCACAACCTCTGCAGGCAAACTTTTCCAGTGCTGAGTCACCCTCACAGTAAAGAAGCGTTTTCTTATGTTCAGACAGAACTTCCTGTGTTTCAGTTTGTGCCCGTTGCCTCTCCTCCTGTCACTGGGCACCACTGAGAAGAGTCTGGCCCTGACTTCTTTACAGCCTCCCATCAGGTATTTACAAAAATCAACAAGATCTCCCTCTTCTCTTTTCCAGGCTAAACAGTTCCAGCTCTCTCAGTCACTCCTGGTATGAGATATGTTCCAGTCACTTGATCGTCTTTGTGGCCCTTCGCTGGAATCACTCCAGCAGGTCTATGTCTTTCTTGCATGGGGGAGCCCAGAACTGGACTCAGCACTCCAGATGTGGCTGCGCCAGGGTTGAGTAGAGGGGAAGGATCAACTCTTTCGACCTGCCAGCAGCGCTGATCCTCATGTTGCCCTTCTTTGCCCTGAGGACACATTGCTGGCCGATGTTCAACTTTTTGTCCACCAGGACCCCCAGGTTGTTGTCCTTCTCTGCAAAGCTGCTCTCCAGCTGGTCAGCCCCCAGCCTGTACTGGTGCAAGGAGTTATTTCTCCCCAGATGCAGGACTTTGGACTTCCCTTTGTTGAACTTCATGAGATTCCTCTCTGCCCATTTCTCCAGCTTGCGAAGATCCCTCTAAATAGCAGCGCAACCATCTGGTGCATCAGTCACTCCTCCCAGTTTTGTGTCATCTGTGAATTTGCTGAGTGTGCATTTGGTCCCATCATCGAGGTCATTAATGAAGATCTGAAAAAGTATTGGCCCAGTATCAACCCCTGGGGGACACTGCTAGTGACTGTCCTTCAGCTGGACTTTGTGCTGCTGATCACAACCCTTTGAGCCCATCAGTTCAGCAAGTTTTCAGTCCAGCTCACTGTCTGTTTATCTAGTCCATATTTCATCAGCTGGTCTGTGAGGATATTATGGGAGATGGTGTCAAAAGCCTTATCAAAGTCAAAGCAAGCAATATCCACTGCTCTCCCCTCATCCTCCAAGCCAGTCATCTCATCATAGAAGGCTCTCAGGTTGTTTAAGCACAATTTCCCCTTTGTAAATCCATGCTGACTACTCCTGATCACTTCCCTGTCCTGCATGTGTCTGGAAATAGTATCCAGGATTAACTGCTTCATCACCTTCCCAGGGATCGAGGTGAAGCTAATGGGCTTGTAGTTCCTCGGATCCTCCTTCTTGCCCTTTTTAAAGGGTGAGATTTGCTTTCTTCCAGTCCTCAAGAACCTCTCCTGATCGCCATGACCTTTCAAAGATGATTGAGAGTGGCTTTGCAACAACATCAGCCAGCTCCCTCAGCACTTATGGGTGCATCCCATCAGGGCCCATGGACGTGTGTATGTTCAGTTTGCTTAAGTGATCCCTATACTGCTTGTCCTCCACCAAGGGAAAGTCTTCCTTGCTCCAGGCTTCCCCGCTGGTCTCAGGGTCTTGGGATTCCTGAAGGCCAGTCTTACCAGTAAACACTGAGGCAAAGCATTCAGTACCTCTGCTTTTTTGGTTTCCTTTGTCATCAGGGCCTCTGCCCCATTTGCCAATGAGTCCACATTTTCTTTAGCCTTCCTTTTGCTGCTGATGTACTTGTAGAAGCTCTTCTTGTTGCCTTTCACATCCCTTGCCAGCTAAAACTCCAAGCAGGCTTTAGGCTCTCTTAACCCCATCCCTGCATGCTAGGACAGTGAAATGCCCTAGGTTATCCTGCCCGGCCTTCAGCTGCCCCTCCAAAAGAGCATGGTTCACTCAGAAGTCCTGTGCTGGACATGGCAGCTCTGTGAGGACATCTTGGGTACCCTAAAACACCTTAAATGGCACCAGACACTTGTAGGTGTGTAACTGAACTGAGCCATCAGCTTTTTCAAACATAGAATAAGCCTAAGTCAAGAAGATGTGGACTGGCAACCTAGGAAACCTGGTTTTCTTTAAGAGAAATGGAAAAGGCAGGGTTTCTCTGATCAAATGGCAACAGAGAAGACATAGCAGTTAAAACACAGTACAAGAGTCTGTGAGGTTTGTCAAGTCACTTTACCAACGTGTGGCAGACACAGCACCATAGAAGTTGATTGACGTTTATATTTTGAATTGATGAGCATGAGAGGTGTGATAGTTTAGCTGTAGTCTGCAGAATAATTACACGAATAGTCAAGCAATGAGAATGTTACAGCGAATAAAAGCTGGAGTTGTCTGGGTTATGGTCAAGGGTTAGGACAGTTAGGGAGATTTGGCCTTCTGTTATATTGTGAAAGATGGCGAGGGAAAAATTAGAAACCACTTTTAAATATACAGAGAATAAAGTATGATCTCAAACTCACAAGCCTTAGAGGTCAAGAGGATATATTGCTCAGAGTAATAAGCAATAGTAATAAGGCAGAGGGAAAGTAATGAGAGGACAATATTTTTTTCCTTTCAATAAAAAAAAGCAAAAAAAAGAAATCCTCTTGGGAAGGTGGGGTTGCTCATCAGTAGGAAGCTAATTCGTGTTTGATTAGTGATGACATTTTTTTCTTTTGGAGACATTTCTTGAAGCAATGTTTATTTTCCTACTCTTATTTCAAAGAATGCATTTTCACTGAGGTAAAAGTCAGAATCTGCATATAAATGGAAATCCTTCAACACAATCACTGGAAAATTTCATTTTCTTGTGCAAGGATAATATTATTATATACACTTCTTAATACTGAAAGAAGTGTAAAACAGGATATTTTATTTAAATGTAAATTTTGAAAAATGAATGCAATGATGTCTCTGAGTTCATTCAGCATCAAAATGCTGGTATTGGGTAACACAAATAAACACCTGAACAAGCTATACTTCAGCTTCTCTCCTTTTATATTTTCTTTTTTAGTATAGAATTTGCTCTAAGAGCAGTGTCACTCAAGAGAGAAGTGATTTGTGGCATGTAGGGCATATGTCTGTTACTCTGTAATTTGCTTCTGTTTTGTGTTCTTATTAAAGCAAGGTAGTATAAAAGCATGTTAACATCCAGAGAGGTTAAGGAGAGAGAATTAGAGAAAAGAAAGCAAGAACTTTCACTGTCCTTCTCACATAAGCTATTTATGAAGCAAAAGGAGTGCTGGTGTGGCTGCCAGTGTGGTGCAAGGACTCTGCTTGTCTTAATCCCAGTTTCCCTCCAGTTAAATTTTACTACGTTCATTCCCTGTTCTAGACATCTGCTATTGGATATCAGCTGTTGGAGATGATATACTGAGCTAAACAAACCTTTTTTTGTTTTTCCTTGTGTTTCTATTTAAACAAAGAACTGCTCTGTCTTCTTGAATCCAAAAAGGATTTGCCCAGGAGCAGTGATGTGGTAATGTCCTTCTCTCTTTCTTCTTTTCTTCTGCCATAAAAAAGCAGATTCAGTAACAGTTTCTGGCTTCATGAAATTAAAGTAAGGTACTATTTTCAGGACTCTCTCTTCTCAGTTATGCTACACACTCTGTTTGACTTTCATAAGCTTGGCAGTTTCTATTTACTGTTTTTAAAATGAGGATAATATTTTGTAACAGTATTAAGCTCCTGATACGCTCTTGGCTAAAGAAGAGTGCTAAGCATTGCTGATATCTTGTGGCTGGCTTTTGTGATTCAGAAAACATACTTTTTGGTCACAGCTGAGAACAGAGTTGCTAAAATGTGACGTGTTTCATCTGTAAATAGTAATTAAACATCTGTGGATAATTGTATGTGAACAGGCTAGCACTGAAAATGAAAAATAGAATACTGTCTATTAAAACATGGACTGCAGCAATACAAAATTATAAAATTCATCACTGTTGTGAAATAACAATAACAAAAAGCAGCTGCCTTTCAGAGGGATCATTATAGCATTCTCACTTTCCGTATTTTGCAATGACCTATGACAGTCCACTCTCTTTAACGCTCCATCTATCTGCAGCACTGGAATCCATCATGTATCCAGAATGACTAAGGCAAATCCTTTTAATGTAAAACTAATGCATCACTATGTAAATCTCCCATCTCTGCAAGTAGAAACAGATATTATTTGGAAAACAGAGCCTTCGATAGATAGCTTTGAGAGCCTTAGAGTCTGCAAGTGTTCTCTGGTCCTTCCTTACTCTTAGAGTAGGGTGGGCAGCAGCTGGCTCCATTAGGTGTCTGAGATGGTCCATTCTCTAGAGAATCCTTATGCAAGAAAGATGAATAAGTGTCTCATTGGACCACAGAGGGAGGTTTTACAAAACCAGAAAAATAAACAGACAGAATGCCTGACAAGATGAATATTGTATGACAAACATTCATCTTTCTACAGGCAGTCTTTTGGAGAACTACAGTATTATATGGTTCCTTTTTTTTTCTTTTCTTCCTTTAAGAAATCTAAACCAATATCTGGGCCAAATAACAAATGAGTACATTTGAATAGCAGTTTTAAAGAATGAGGTAGTCTTGGCATATTACATTCCTCAAAAGCCTATTAGAACACAAAGAAAGAGCAGAAGTTAACCAGTATGAAAAAGCAGAACAGAACAAACAGGAAAAAAAAAAAAAAGCAGTGAAAATCATGTAAATTGACATTAATGGATCTGAGTTTCAGCAGTCTTTTTGCTGAGAACTCCAGTGCAATATTTTTATAGTCAGCAGGATTCTTTCCACTGGCTGCAGTGAGCTTTGATTCACTTCTTGTCATATGGGTGTGAAGAGACAATATTAAGAAAATCTATGTTTAGAAAGGGACCACTCATCTTAAATCCACAGATTTTACTTTCAGAGTATTAGGATAACACAGATTAACCTTTTAGCCAATTGTTAACTGCTCACAGCTTCCATGTTATCAGAAGTTCTGCAACTTATTCTTGAAAAACTCCAAGCTTTGTAAACTCTACCTAGTGAGCTCCTCTTTCCCTATTATAAATTACCAGCTCTAGTATTATTGCAAATCCAAATAAACTCCCTGGTGATTACAGATTGCAGTCACAAATCCAAAAGGTACAACACAATATACTTTTATTATCTAAATTAATTATTTCAGTTCTGGGCAACTCAATAGTAAGAATTGAACCACCAGCTGGCTAATATGTACAGTCAAAACATTTAGCAGCAGGTTTTTACATTACTAACAGCAAGAATCCATTTCACAGAAGACAACTGAGAAAAATGATTCTCATTTTAAGAGTCCTTAAGGCTAAAGTGCTTTATCCTCCTTAAATGTTCTGACTAACTAGCTCCACATGATGTCATCAAGATTAATTTTATGAAGGTAGTTTCTACTGCAGAAATACAGTAGAAATGTATACAAGTTATGGAAAGTGGATGAGACAAAGCAGAACAATTCGTGTAACACAAAGCTGTCCAATTTCATAAGCAGGCCTCAGAAGTCTTGCTTTAGAGTGTGAGGGAATGTCCTTTTTCCAATTGCTAGCATTACGATTGCCATTGCTAATATTATGTTCTCCTCCCATAAGTGTCTAGTGTCATTTGAGAAACACCCAAAATATCCAAAACATCTCAACCAGACTAGCAGATAAGACTTTTTAGAGCCATTGATAAGTCTCCTCGGTTTTGTGGTATTGTTTTTCATGAGAACTCTAATCCAGTTTTGTGTCAATCAACAGGAATTTCTCCATTAATTGCAATGGAAAGATATCACGCAGGACATTTTGGAGACCCACTCGTGTGACAGTTGGAGGCCAGGCAGATTACAGTAATGCATCTCAAGTGACACTAAATGCCTGTGTCTAAGCGCTTGAACTGAGCGCTTGCAATCTAGCCAATATAGTCAGTGGAAGCTGGCATTTCTTCAGCTAACTGGTAGGATAAGCTGAATAACTCTCTGGATCCACTGAGCTCATTCCATTGCCTGAACATAGTTGTCTAAACACACACATAAGCATTAGATAATTAGCTAGTTGCCTATGTCAAATTCTACATGAGTTAACATGCATTATCAAGATACTGGCACAAACCTGGCAGAAATGCCTCTGGGACCTATGGAAGTCCTATGCCTAACTGGGTCAGCAACCTGGAGGTGAGGTCATATATCCTGTCATCTCAATAGCATTAGATTCCTGGTTTTTAGCAACTAAATTGAGACCCATCAACTTCCCAGATCTCACCTGAATATAACAGGCTTTCCCATTTCCCAGTAGGTATCTCAGATAAGTTAGAATGTCTTGAATTAGACACAATATTAGACACTTGCTCTGTAGGCACCTGTGTTTAGATTTCTGTTGTCTGAAGCTGCAGTCTGAAGCTGATGCTTGATCTGGGCACTGAGAGATGTATTTGGTCACCTAACCTGGGAACTTAGTGCAGGACTTGATGCTCCACAGAATTCAACATAGTCAATGAGGAAAGAAAGATCTTCCAAAGGGAATTTCAGAACAGGAGCTTTAAACAGGTGTTTTGTCTCTCCATGTCATACAGGTAACCTAAAGCCAGGATGAGCAGAATTCAGTTATCTGTTTGGGCCATTTGAGATTCCCTGGTTTATCTGCCACTTCATTATGGGACTGGCAGATTTAACCCTAGATTCACTGGAAACCCAGAGCCTTCTGGCATGGCAGCTGGAAGCCAGGCACAATATTTTGAGGCATCTCAAGGTGCTCTAAACGCTGTGTCCAAGCATCTGAATTGTAACCCTCTTTCTCTTGTATGGGCAAATTTTATTGTGCGCAAAGAGACTGCAGAGCAGGATAAGCTCAAGAGTACAGAGCAATTATTTATTGGCTAATACACATATTATACACAAAGAGAGCTAAGACTAGTGAGCTACTAGGCTAAACATTAGTATGATCGCCATCTGCGATGAGACACCCAGTAAGTCTCTGCTGGCCAAGCAATCAACAGTCAGGTGGGGAAAAGGCTAACCCTTGATGTTGTTGGGTTTTGTCTCCTGTTCTCTGTTTTTTTTTCCTTTGCATTTTATACTTTTCCATGTCAGTATTTTTCTCTTTGAATCCTTGAGCTGCTAACAAATTGCTAAACAATTGCACACATCTGTGTTTTTATTTTCTTTATATTGCATGCTTTAGATGACAGACTTTCTCACACCTTCACAATCATTTTCTCCGTAAAATTGAGCCAGGGCCACACAGCTGTGCTGCACCAAACCGGACGTTGACCCACAGAGAGCAGACCACCCGGGCTGAGCATTAGAGAACTGAGCACAAGGTGTCCTTGCATTCTTCCAGAGAGATAGCGGGAGGCCAGGAAGGACACCACACTGCCTGAAATACTGCTGAGTTTGGGCAACTAAATCCTCCACAGGTCAATATTTCTCCAAATGCCAGCTCCGTAATAAATATAGTCCCAGTGAAGTCAGTGGAATTTTATCCAGCCTAAACCAAATTGAAAGTCTGTCAAATTGTGTCTAGGAATGCTAATTTAATAGCACATTAGTAAATTAATTGTGCAGTAGTGCCTAATGAAAATAGTTGAAGAATGAATGAAAGAAGATTTTTTGGAAGAACAGTACATATGTTTTAAAACTAAGAAATGTCACAGTGAGAAATAACCATGGAAAAGAAAATTGAGATATTTCTGAGGCACACAGACACACAGACATCTGGAATAATATATTAGAAGCACTGTATTTTCAATATATTACTTGCGTTTCAGATAACCCACATTCCTCTAACTGTCTGTGAAATATCTATTCAGACATTTTCCCATATAGGAGAGAACCATGCTTTGTCCACTGAAAGAAACAGCTGGAAGGATTCTGCCAAATGCCAGCATATCGGATTACATTCATGCTAGAAATAGCAAGAGCTAATATATTATCTCTTCACTTTTGATAAACTTCCCCTTGTATTACCTGCATATAAGCATAATTTTAATTTTCACCAAATTAAAAGTTTTCCCACAAGTAACCCACTGGCTATGAAATTATGATAAGTAAGTACATGTTGTATCGCTTTCTAACAGAATATTACAGAACTCTTTCAGAATGGAAATTATTGATTAAAATATTATTCTGGCGTATTTCTTTAACTCTTTGATGACCTTTTTTGTTTCCCTTCATCACAGGGAGAGCACATTTTTCTGCTCCATTCTTCTATGGACATGAATAGAAATCTCATATTTTACTGTGGTAGAAATTATTTGTAATATCTTCATAATGGTGATGATATTATAATGTTTCAAATATTTTTATCAGTAGATCTAGAATACTTTATGAAGACATCCAAATAACTTTTAGAGTTAGGGAATGGAGAATACTTAAAGATTTTTCAATTTTCTCGGGGTTGAAAAGATCTAGGAGAGAATGCAGCTGTGTTTGTTTCTTAAGCATGAGCTTTTATCTCACTGGAGTTAATGTGATATAGAAAGGTCATTAAAGTTAAAGAAATGCTTCCATGCTTTAAAGAAGAAAAATATAACTCTGGTCTTGTCCTGTCTTATCCTATTTAAATTTCTGATCTTCCTTTTATTTGAAAGTTGCTCATACAAATCAAAATGGGTAAGTAAGTGAAGGATATATCACCTGAATGCACAATATGTTTTCAGTAATTTTCAATGAACCTGAGAAATGGTAACTTTAGAATGAAACCTTCAATTCACATGAAACATTTTGTGGGGAATTTGGACATGTTTAAACATTTCAAGTGTCATTTTAGAGAAATGCCAAAGCAAAAAATAATCTTTAAATAAAAAAAAAAAATTTTGCCTTGTTTGAATTTTTTTTTCCAAGTGAACTCATCTAAGTTGCCTGAAATTCACCAAATGCTTTGGTTTAGGTAAAGCCTATATTTTTTCATAAAAGAAAGCTTAAACCAATGATTATAGCTTGCCTGTTTTCAGATAAGAGTATCAAGTAAGCACATGCTGAATTATTTTGCTGACTTGAATGGTCAGTGTCTCTAAGTGTCTAAGATATTGAATCTCAAGATCAGTTTTAAAGATATTTGGGCAATAAGACATCCTGAAGTAAATTCAAAGTTTCACTGGGAAAGAAAAAAGTGAAAATACAAGTGTTGTCATTTAATGTAAAATATTTCCAAAAATTGAAATAGCAGGCTGATGAACAATAGAACAAGTTGCTGCAGAAAAGCATAGTAGAAAGAAGTTCAAAGCAAGAGAATCAGAGTAATGGTATTAGTAATTTATTCTATCATCTGATATAGTTTATTTGGTATGACTTCCAATTACAGATAAATGAGCCATCAGAAATCCTGTTTTGAAAGAAAGAAAAAAAAAGTGAAGTATAATTCTAACAGCAAAAATGATAGTGTCAAATATAAGGAAATCTATTTATATGAAAATTAATATGGATATTGAAATAATGTAATGTAAATTCATCTTTTGGATATACCATCAGTAATAATATAGAAATAATTAAAGGTAATTACCTCTTCCAACAAAGATCATACTTAAGGAATTGTTTTCAGTTGTTTTGGGTAAGGCAACATCTTGCTTGATGTTTGAAAGAAACATGTGGAAGGACACCCTTCCTCCCCCAAAACCGGAATGAACCATGTTATTCTTTCAAAGTGAACTTACAGCCTTTAGCAGAGTGATAGATCAGAGCCATTATTACCTTTAACTACACCCACTGTTGCATGCAAAATTTCTTTATAGGCAAAAAAGGAACACACCTTTGCACAGAGCCAAGAATCTGTCTGCCTAGTTTAAATCTTACCAGTCCAGCCAAGAACTATTCTTAGGCCAGACCTAAGGATTACAGAAACGAACACAATCACAGAAAAAAGTCCCAATAAAAACACAATTAAAACTGTCATGCACACACTCCCACACTTTCTCTGCTCCACCGGGTCCTAACACCATCAGCACTAGTCTTCCTCAAGAAGATGGTGGTGAAGGGGGGTTACGGCAAGTTCTCAGCATCCCAGTTCTTTGCGAGCAGAAGGCCATCATTGATGGGGGGGGAGGGAGGGTTCTTCCTCCTTGCTCCTAGGTCTGCTTTGGATTATTTTTCTAAGTTTACTAACAAATCTGGTTACCTACATTCGTTTCCAAAGCAAAGTTAATACCTGAGGTTCTACATGTGTATGCTTGGTCTCTGCTCTGTTGCTCCTAAACCAAACCCAGCTTTACCCAGCTACCAGGACTGCATTTCTTTAGTGACCAGTAATTGACCGCTGGTGATGCGTAGCCCTGGGGCTTCTGGTACATCAGCACTTTCACAGACTTGTTCAACAGCCATAGATAGTTCATTCTGCACCATTTTTATTTTAGAGCCATAGACAGTTCGTGCTAGACAGAGTAACTGCTTGCTGTTACTATCCATTAGTTACATTTATTTATTTATATATATATATATATACACACACACACACATATATGTATAGATCAAAATAACTGTAACTGTTGATGTTACACCGCAGCATCTTACAAAGATGAGCAAAAGCTGGAACAAGTTAAGTTATGGCAACCTGGTTGTTAGACAACTGCTGTTAGAGGTAAACAAGCCAAAACAAGGTCCAGGCCAGGATGGCAACACCATATTGGCTGGAGCACAATGCTACAGCACAATGACTTTGCTATATGAAGAACCTTTATTTGTAATTGTAAGCTTACCTCAACCAATGCCCGCCTTGCAGATAAGCAAGGTAACAGACTGGTCCAATTTTGACTCCTCTGAGGAAGAATTTCTCTTACTTCTGTGTTTTTGGTATCAGTACAGTCAGGGGGGAAAGTAAAGAAAAAATATTTCACAGACAGAAATGTCAAATTAGCCAATGCTAAAGAGAGAACTAAGAGCAAATGTTGGAAAAATAGTTTTAGAGGAATACAGAAGTCTGTTTTCAAAGAAGGTCTTTACTGGATCAAGGTGGTGACATGAGAGCATGGAGTGCGATTCTCTAAGGAAGATTTGAAGCAGTATGTGAGTGTTTTGCCCATCATGTCTGGTAGAGTGGCCCACATCTCAGCTTATAGTAATATTGAAGGTTTATGGTATGGCTTCTCTCTCCTTAATGTCACTGGGCGCAAGTGTGTTACATTATGACTGTGTCTTTATCCCTGTCATATGACACTATCTGGCACAACAGCAAAATGCTGACACATCTTCATACAGAAAGTAAAATAAATAAATACATTTTGAGGTAGGGAAAGCAAAATGAAAATGGACAGGCTACCTTCTAAAAATGGTGCACAAGCTCATAGAGAAAAGATATTTTTTCTCTAAAGGCCAATTCAGTTTAAGACAAAATAGGCAAAGATCTGTGCTAGTTCAGAGAGCAAATGCTGGTTCTTTTCCTATTACCTAGCTTAAGTTTTTCATTATTTAGGTTCATCTTTAAAGAGTCTCACTTTTGGATGAAAGGAAAGCATGGATTTCATATTGAAGAAAATTTCACAGACATACAAATTTTACAAAGAGCAAATCCCTTAAGCTCTTTGAAAGGGTCATAGTACCTTAAGCCCCAGGAAGTTTAAGCTTTCTAATAGTTTTGACCTTTCAGTTGTATTTCTCCAGAATGTTATCCCAATGTAATTTGTTTTAGGAAGTATAAAGGAAAAAATCATGAGGTTCAAGAAAGTTCAGTGGTGCTTTAGTGTTGGTGATTTGTGTAACTGCCTAATAATTGAAGAATAATTGAGTGTTGTAGGTAAATCAGTATTTACTATCTGTCAGGGCTTTATGACAATCTGTGGAACAACTGCTGATTTTAAGTAGTGCTATCTGTCTCTTAATTTTGGGAGAGTAAAGTTCACAAGTTCTAAACCAAAATAGTCATGAACTAATAAATAACTATATAAAGGGGAACCCCTCCTTCCCACAAATAAAGCTCTGTTGTAATCACAGAACAATATGTCTTAAAGTAGATTCCCTTTAAATACTTTGTGAAGTTGTTGTGGGATTGTTATTATCGTAAATAATGTTAAATAAATTAATGAGTGATTTATTTTCTAATAGAGCAATAAATCTATGTGAAAAGCTGCTGCCTGACATTGCTGAAGTAGCCTGTTACGTCATTTGAGAAAGAGCAGTAAAATTTCTGAAGAATTTTCAAAGGCTTTGTATGAAGTCTTTGCCGACTATAGGCACCTATTTTAGAATAAAATCCCTACGTCCCAACAACAAACTGAAAGATATTTTGTGAGATAACTTTAAATATAAAATGCCTTAATCTCAATGACTGAAATCTTTTGCCAAGTGTTTGGTTTTGAAAGTATTATGTGACTGTGAAAGTATGTAAAAAATTACTGTAAGAGATGCAAAACTCGACATTGTAAAAAGCATTTAGTGCATAGATGGGAGGATGTAATCATCTAATGATCTTTCAGTACTTTAAAGACAGACCTTGAGTTTCGTCAGAATTTTTTATTTAGTCAAGCAACTTAAGAAAATGTAGTTGCGTGGCCATGCATTTTACTAGTATTTCATTTTACCACAAAGAAAATGTGTTAGCACTATTTTGTTATAAATTGCCATTTGGTACTGTTGTTCTTTTTTTTTTAATATAGCTGAGATCTTTGTCCCTTTAATTTGAGTGAAATAGCTATAACTGTATCAGAACAAGCAGAGTCAGATACTGAACTAGGTCCCTTCCATCCCACTGCAAAATACAACTATAAAACTATTCTCTTTCATCTAGTGATTTAAATTCCTGTGCGAAAAGTTCTATGGAAGTAAGAAGTAGTTGTAGTTCTACAGAAGTACCAATCAGGTACATTAAACTTTGAATGGCATGCAGCAAAAATGCTTTTCAGTGTGTCTTTCAATTTCTGCCAATTTGCATTAGAAAAGTGTCTAAGTAGTTAACATATTTAAATAAGAGCTTTGAAGAGGCTTTATATTCTACATAAAAGATAGGTATTCAACAGTGTTTACTGATTTTTTTGAAGCTTTGAGTGTTAAAGAGTATTTTTCAAGAAGAAAATATATTCCTTTGCATACACGTGTGAGGTTTGTTTTTTTTAATGTAGACACTCTCTATGCTATCTTAAATGCTTGAGTTTGAGTTGATAATTTACAGAGACAATCAAACAGTATAAAAGTAATTTTAAAAAGTCTGTGCAATTAAGCTTCTCAGATACAGCTTCAGTAGGGTTTGGGGTTTTATTTGTAGCTGTGTTTATTCATGGAAATGCTGCTGAGAAACCCCAAGTTTTATAGATTTTAAAATTAAGTTCTAATTCTTCTGAAAACTTGTTGAAAGAATATTTCTGAGACACCAACTTAAATTTCAAAAAGATAATTAGTAGCACTCCTCAAATGTATTCCAGGTATCTGTGTTACAGGATCCACTTCAAATCTAAATGCTGTTTTGAAGAAAAACTTGCACACCACTGTCACCGAAATCGGGAGAAAAACTCCTTAACACCAAGGTAGCATTAAGAAGCAGGCATTCTCTTTATTATGGCGCCGGGTACACGGGGGATAGCTCCACCCAACGTGCATACCATATTTTGCATTAGCCAAAGTTTATATTGCTCTATCATATACATATGCATTAAATTTTCAGGAATGATTATACATATTCATTCTATTTCCTAGAACTAATTACTACATTTACATAATCATTACGCATGCGGTCTGAGTCTCTAGGGGTCTTCTGTGGGGGTCTCTGGTGGTCTCTGGTGGTCCCTAGTGGTGTCAGAAGAGGTGTCACTCAGCGTCTTGCCATGAGCTTTGCTCTACTTTTCCATACATGGTCTCAACTTGGCTTGCTTCCTTGTTTGAGAAAAGCTGTCTTGGTCCTAATCTTGGCTCCAACTGGCTTCTGCTGGTTTATCTGTACTTTCTCAGGATGTATCAGTCCCAGTTGCACCTGTGTCCTTCGGTATGTTTGTCTGAGACTCCTTCTTGTCCAAGCTGGTAACAGTTCCCCCATTCCCCTCCCCTTTGAGACTCTTTCTTGTCTGGGGCCTTTTGGTAACACCACGAGTAGATGATACACATGTTTGCTTGTATCCTGTTGACCCCATTTTGATGGGACATTAACTTCCATTAGGCAGTTCAGTTGTATTTCACCTGATATGTCAGCCAGAGTCTATAGTAAAGACTCAAGGCTTTATAAAGCGCTCAGATAATGTAGCCAAGATTTGCTGGCAGATCAAGACCAAGTGTTTGCTCTGAAGCACATTGCAGAATGGTTTTAGTGTAAATAAAGTTGTGCAGGGAAGCATGAAATTGAGAGAGTTCTTGACGCCTCTGGGAATGGAGGGAGCTAGTGCTTCTGCTACGTTTGACACTCTTGGTTTGGTGATTTGTCTTAAGAATGGGGTGAAATGGGATAAGAAATCAAGAAGTGCCCATTATGCAGACCCTTTAACTTCTTAGAAGGTTATAATATTGGGGAGCCAGTAAAATGCATGGCCAAGGGAGAAACCATTCTAGCAAGAAAAGGTTATGGTGATGTGAAGTGAGTGTGTTGAATACCTTACTGCATTTTGAGTTTTAGCTCTACGTTTTTTTCTTTTTTTTTTTAATAGATTAACTGACATTACCAGCAAAAAGCTTCACTATATCAGTGCTGCCTTGCTTTATTTTTTTGAGGCAGTTCAAAAGTAATACTTATAAATTGTTTCACGGAACTTTGAATGGGTTCCTTGCCCACTAGGCATGTCATTTCAGCTCAGTCAAAGCATTCAAGAAAATTAATTAACCCCTTTTTTTCTGAAAGAAGTGATTTCAGAGTGTCTGAACAAAATGCATCTGTGTTGAGTGATATATAGGTAGAAGATGGGTGGGGTGAAACTTGGAGACAGCTCATCCAACTGTAGATTTGATTTCAATAGATGATTACATTGAAGTCCTAACATTTCATTCAGAATAGAAAACCAATGACTGTAGATCAATTAATACATAGCAAAGGGATTTTGAGGCTCTGTTTCTTGCATTTTAATAAACTGAGCTTATATTCTTGAAATAGTCTCATCTGAAAGTAAGACTGAGAGCATATTAATCTCTTTGTTCATCTTCTATAGGAACTTTCTTTTTGGAACCTTTTGCTTCTCAGCATTCAGCAGAATTTTTTCTTTTTTTTAAACTCAGACATCTATGTTTGTAGAAGGCTTAATTAAGGCTTAATGTTTGTAGAAGGCTTAATTAAGGTTCCAATATGTAGGCATCCAGTGCCATTTGAAACGCCACAGGACACTGCTCTTGACCTCCAGCTGTCACTGTGTCTAGCAGTATTTGAGATGTTTAGAAGACCCAGGACACCTTTGTTTAGGCAACTGAATTGACACCAAAGTTACTTTATTCTCTTGGAGAAGGATTCAGCTGCTTTAACATAGCTGCTTAAGTGCTATTCAAAGCGTAGGGTGCTACAGGGTATCTCAAAAGGCGCTGGAAGCTTACGTCTAGGCAACAGTATTCTTTGGGTGGGACTCAGTTTCAGACTAAGATGCTTAAATTTAGGTGTATACAATATAGGTGCTTATAAGTAAATTGAGGATCTACATCCCTATTATAGCCAATGGAGATCTAGTTGATAGACAGTGGAGTCTAATGGGATATTTACTGGTCTTAATTTAAATGTCCATGCTTGACATATCAGAAGCCAGTAGACACTGTTTAGGTAATTGAGCCAAGATCAGCAATTAGCTCTCAAGGACGCCCCAAAGGTGCTGGCCAAGGACACCTTTTTGTTGCCCGCATGTAGAATCATAGAATCACAGAATCGCTGAGATTGGAAGGAACCTCTGGAGATCATCTAGTCCAACGCCCCTGCTCAAGCAGGGTCACCTAGAGCACATTGCACAGGATTGCATCCAGGCAGGTTTTGAATAACTCCAGAGAAGGAGACTCCACAACCTCTCTGGGCAACCTGCTCCAGTGCTCTGTCACCCTCACAGTGAAGAAGTTTTTCCTCATGTTCAGATGGAAGTGTCTGTGTTTCAGTTTGTGCCCGTTGCCTCGCGTCCTGTTGCTGGGCACCACTGAAAAGAGTCTGGCTCCATCCTCTTGACACCCTCCCTTCAGATACTTGTACACATTGATAAGATCCCCCCTCAGCCTTCTCTTCTCCAGGCTGGACAGGCCAAGCTCTCTCAGTCTTTCCTCATAAGAGAGATGCTCCAGTCCCCTAATCATCTTTGTATCCCTTCACTGGACTTGCTCCAGTAGTGCCACATCCCTCTTGTACTGGGCAGCCCAGAACTGGACGCAGTACTCCAGATGTGGCCTCACCAGGACTGAGTAGAGGGGGAGAATCACCTCCCTCGACCTGCTGGCAACACTCTTCCTGATGCAGCCCAGGATACCATTGGCCTTCTTGGCCACAAAGGCACATTGCTGCCTCCTGCTTAACTTGGTGTCCACCAGCACTCCCAGGTCCTTCTCCGCAGAGCTGCTTTCCAGCAGGTCAACCCCCAGCCTGTACTGGTGCATGGGGTTATTCCTCCCCAGGTGCAGGACCCTGCACTTCCCTTTGTTGAATTTCATGAGGTTCCTCTCTGCCCACCTCTCCAGCCTGTCCAGGTCTCTCTGAACGGCAGCACAGCCCTCTGGTATATCGGCCTCTCCTCCCAGTTTTGTATCGTTGGCAAACTTGCTGGGGGTGCACTCTGTCCCTTCATCCAGGTCATTGATGAAGAAGTTGAACAAGACTGGACCCAGTACTGACCCCTGGGGGACACCGCTAGCTACAGGCCTCCAACTAGACTCTGCACCGCTGATCACAACCCTCCGAGCTCTGCCATTCAGCCAGGTCTCAATCCACCTCACTGTCCACTCATCTAGCCCACACTTCCTGAGCTTACCTATGAGGATGTTATGGGAGACAGTGTTGAAAGCCTTGCTGAAGTCTAGGTAGACAACATGCGCTGCTCTTCCCTCATCTACCCAGCCAGTCATTCCATCATAGAAGGCTATCGGATTGGTTAAGCATGATCTCCCCTTGCTGAATGCATGCTGACTACTCCTGATCACCTTCTTGTCCTCCACATGCTTGGAGATGGCCTCCAGGATGAGCTGCTCCATCACCTTTCCAGGGATGGAGGTGAGGCTGACTGGCCTGTAGTTCCCTGGGTCCTCCTTCTTGCCCTTTTTGAAGACTGGGGTGACATTGGCTTTCTTCCAGTCTTCAGGCACCTCTCCTGTTCTCCATGACCTTTCAAAGATGATGCAGAGTGGCTTAGCAATGACATCCGCCAGCTCCCTCAGCACTCGTGGGTGCATCCCATCAGGGCCCATGGATTTGTGGGTGTCAAGTCTGCTTAAATGATCTCTAACCCACTCCTCCTCCACCAAGGGAAAGTCTTCCTTCCTCCAGACTTTCTCTCTTGCCTCCAGGGTCTGGGGTTCCTGAGGGCTGGCCTGAGCAGGAAAGACTGAAGCAAAGAAGGCATTCAGTAACTCTGCCTTCTCTGCATCCTTTGTCACCAGGGCACCCACCCCATTCAGCAATGGGCCCACATTTTCCCTAGTCTTCCTCTTGCTACTGATGTATTTGAAGAAGCCCTTCTTGCTGTCCTTGACATCTCTCGACAGATTTAATTCCAAACGGGCCTTAGCCTTCCTCGTCGCATCCCTGCATACTCTGACAACGTTCCTATAGTCCTCCCAAGTGGCCTGTCCCCCTTTCCACTTTCTGTATACTTCCTTCTTCTGGTTGAGTTTTGCCAGGAGCTCCTTGCTCATCCATGCAGGTCTCCTACCTCCTTTGCTTGACTTCCTACTCATAGGGATGCACTGCTCTTGAGCCTGGAGGAGGTGATGTTTGAATATTAACCAGCCCTCTTGAACACCCCTTCCTTCTAGGGCCCTAACCCATGGGATTCCTCCAAGCAGGTCCCTGAAGAGGCCAAAGTTTGCTCTCCTGAAGTCCAGGGTTGCGATCCTACTCAGTGCCCTGCCTCCTCCTCGCAGGATCCTGAACTCCACCATCTCATGGTCCCTGCAGCCAAGGCTGCCCCCGACCTTCACATCTTCCACTAGTCCTTCTTTGTTTGTTAGTACGAGGTCCAGCAGCACACCTCTCCTTGTTGGCTCCTCCACCACCTGTGTCAAGAAGTTGTCACCAATGCTCTGCAGGAACCTCCAGGACTGTTTGTGCCTAGCTGTGGTGTTGTCTTTCCAGCAGATATCGGGGTGGTTGAAGTCCCCCATGAGAACCAGGGCCTGGGATCGTGAGGCTACTTCCAGCTGTCTGTAGAAGGCCTCATCGACTTCCTCTTCCTGATCAGGTGGCCTGTAGTAAACACCCACAACAGTGTCACCCATGCTACCCTGCCCTTAATCCTTACCCTTAAGCTCTCGACTCGCTCTTCATCCACCCCCAGGCACACCTCAATACATTCCAGTTGCTCTCTCACATAAAGAGCAACTCCACCACCTCGCTTTCCTGGCCTGTCTTTCCTAAAAAGCATGTAGCCATCCATGACAGCACTCCAGTCATGTGAGCTATCCCACCATGTCTCTGTAATGGCAATGAGATCATGGCCCTGCGACCGCACACACATCTCTAGTTCTTCCTGTTTGTTCCCCAAGCTGCGTGCATTGGTGTACAGGCATTTCAGAGAGGAGATCAAGCATGCAGGTTTCCCAGGAGGGGTACAAGAGGGTCCTCCATAGCCACATCCCATGCGCACTTCCCTGGCTGCATTCACCTGCTGGAGGCATATAGGTGCTTAGGGGCTACTTGAGCCACTGTGGTGTATCAAACATCTTTCCAGGGCTGGCAGGTATGACACAAACTTATGACACTTCTGGAGTAGCAACTGAAGGGCAGGCAGGATACCATAGAGAATTTCAAAAGGCACTAGACACTTATGTTCGGGCAACTGAATTAGGATTTGAATCCCCACTGATGATAGTGGGAGCCTATGCATATAAATTAATGTAGGTATCCTTGCCTGAGAGTTGAATCTCATCCTTCGTGTCTGGCTTATTGGAGCTTCACTAATATGCCTTAATGTATTTGTCTGGTGCCATTTGAGATGCCTGTGCTATTCTGCCTGTCTTCTAGCTGCCAGCCCAGAAGAGCATTAATCTCGTAGATACTAAGTCACATCTGCCAGGATCAGGCCAATATCTCAGACAAAGTAGGCAATGCCAAATGGCCCTGGACACTTGTGGTTAGGCAACTGAGTGAAGTCCTTAGTATATATAAGTAAGTCACTCAAGTGATAACATTTCAGGAGCTTCAGTACCTGAAAGTGACCCTGAATTGAGGTGTAATGACAAATGATTTATGAGTATGACTTCTGAGCTTTTGGAAACAGAAGAAAAAAATCCAAAAGGTTACTGAAATTGCTATGTCTCTGATAATTCAATCATACACAACTGTAAATTAAAAAAATATATATATGTTTTTAAAATTATCCTTTCAACAAATTAGTTAAGTCAGCTATCCACTAAGTAAGATTTAGTGGAAATTTTCACAATGAAAAGAAATAGGCATACCGTTTAATATATGTAATTGTTTACTCTGAGCCCAAGAGTTTATGTGATCTGAGAAACAATCAAATTGAAACATTAAGGACTCAAAAGGAAAGCAGCTGTTATTTATCACAGAAATGTTACTATTTTAAAAGATGAGTGATAATCTAGAATACTTGAGGAGGATACTTCTCACCTCAAGGTGGGGAACAGAAGGACACGTAATTGTTTTTCCACCACCTGAGGTGTGGAATGCCACCAGCTTCATGTGGGCTCTATTTGCTTTACCATGCTCAGTCAAATTACTTAAGCAAAGACTTGAATCTCCTCAAGGAACATATGTGAAATGGACTGTGACCTTCTTACTAAGGATTGAATCTAAAGAGCCTTGTTTATCGAGAAACATACTTTTCTCTATAGTTTTATGGAGAAAGGGAAAAAAATTGTGCCTGTATCACAGAATCACAGAATCACAGAAGGGTTGAGGTTGGAAGGGACCTCTGGAGATCATCTAGTCCAACCCCCCTGCTCAAGCAGGGTCACCTAGAGCACGTTGCACAGGATTGCGTCCAGGCAGGTTTTGAATATCTCCAGAGAAGGAGACTCCACAAGCTCTCTGGGCAACCTGTGCCAGTGCTCTGTCACCCTCACAGTGAAGAAGTTTTTCCTCATGTTCAGATGGAAGTGTCTGTGTTTCAGTTTGTGCCCATTGCCTCGCGTCCTGTTGCTGGGCACCACTGAAAAGAGTCTGGCTCCATCCTCTTGACACCCTCCCTTCAGATACTTGTATACACTGATAAGATCCCCCCTCAGCCTTCTCTTCTCCAGGCTGGACAGGCCCAGCTCTCTCAGTCTTTCCTCATAAGAGAGATGCTCCAGTCCCCTGTGCTAAATGTTGATGTGAATGCATATGTTTATAGCTAGCATGCTGCTTTTTCATGTGTTTCTTGTGATATAATTTAGCCCTTATAATAGTGTAATCAGTGGTCTGGTGTCAACTAACTGAGAATAACTTTCTTTTTAGCTACTTATAGAGGATAAACAAATTTTTAAGGAGGTATGTTAAGGAGTTAAGGAGGCTTTAAAAATTAAAGTATAGATAGAGTCTTTGTGAACAGAGAGAAAAAAAATCACATAATGATATGCAGAAGAGTAGTTTAGAGTATGAGGACATTGCTCTGTTATGGTTCAGAGGTCTCCTATTTCTTTTATTTTGCAAATATTTGCTACCATTAAGAACTCCAGGCAATGCTGCCAAGTCTTGGACCATGAATTTTATGCTAGGACACTGTTTTCTTTTTTTTTTACTTTGTGTAGTTCTTGAGCACAATCTGTTAAGCCCCAGTAACACAGACAGTCCTGTCCTATCACTAATCCCTGCTGCTGTTTGGAAGAGTCTATGATTTCATTACATTCTAGCATATAACTCCTAGAATGCTATTATACCCCATCCATTACTCATCATTTCAAATTGCTGCCTGTTTCACTGCCATTAACCTGGCACTAAGTGCCAGAGTCTCTTGCCTTTGCTATATTCATGGGCCTTGATTGATTTGCTAAGTGTTTTCCATAATCCCTTGTCTCTGTAGGCTTCGTTTCTTTGAGTCTGCTGTGTTCTTATGTACTGACTCTGTAGGAGCAATTTGGACTTTTTACCCTTGTGTCTGTCACTAGGTCTGACACTTGGCACTTACCAAGGGTTCAAAAGAAATACCAAATATTGGTTCATAACTGCAACTTTCTCCGTAATATAGATAGGATGCAGTTATACATAAGTGCTTATATATGATTTCAATCTGTGACTTACTGACATTCATAACCAATGGTAGACTGGAACAAAAAATGATCTGGTTTACAAACTAAACTTTAGTGTTTAGATAGAAGGAGGTGCCTCCAAGCTTTAAGATGCCAGTTTTATAATTAGACAACTCACATTTTCCTTTACAGATAGGAAGTTTTGAATGTAGAAATGAGGAAAAAGAAAAGCTTTATTTGACTACAGAGGGACTGAAATAAATCCACAGTTCTTGGCTCTGATCTGATCATTTTCTTTTTTTTTTCTGTTTTGTTTTGCTTTGTTTCTTTCCTCTAAATTGGCTCCATTTAATACTGAATTAATGTGCTGTCTCTCCCTTGGTCCTAATTTCTGCATCAGAAATTCTGCTTCTAATGCCACACATTACTGTGTTTCCAAACTGCTGCTGTTCTGGGTGATGTGATTTGATACCATGTGTGAAGGACTTAGATCAAAGCAGAATTTTAGTGATACAAAGCTGGGAAACTGAATCCAATGAGATTTGTAGGTTTATCTGTATATATTTACTTATAGGTAAATAATTATACTTTGATGCACATTCATTGATAACCTTCATTCTTAAGTGGAAATTTAGAAAAACATGCCTAGGCAACTTTGCAGTATGCACATTTTGTGCTTTTTCTTTTCTGTACTGTTTAGGGTCAGCCAGATATCTATGACAGCAGTATTATTGACTGGAGATTGCTGTTACATTGCTATGGAAATACTATGATTCCTCTGGCTGTTAGCTTTCTATTCCATGGATACTCGAGGAGTATAAACTTTGATTATCCTTCACCTTAAAGATCTCTTTTGTAGTAAGGAATGACTAAAGGAAAGCGTGTGCGAGCACCATGGAATTTCTAAAGCTTCTGACCCTCTCCGGCAAGTTTAGCTCTGTGATGCTACAACATAGATGTAACTAAAGGGGGACCGGGTAGCCCCTTGCGAGCGCTGTGTAGCCTCGTCGTTTCATAACTCACCTACAGTTGAACGCAACAGGTCCTACAATTATAGTTTGTGGAGATATTTATTGTAAGATGCAATGAACTTCAAAATGTCGTCTCTAATCTTTTGCAGTTGTTCTGCTTGGCTTTGTTTTGCTTTGCTTTGAATGGTATTTTTTTAAAGCGATGCATCCTGAATTGCTTGCAAGGTAGGGAGACACAGATGGTGGTGAACCGATCTTGTTAGAGTTTGTTAAAATAAAATGACAGATGTACCTTAGAAATTGAATACAGGTGCTGCAGAGAGAAAGTTATTACTTTGTATCTGAATTTGTCTGGAGACAGCTGGTGCTGCATGGTTTTTTTTGCTTTTTTTGATAATAGGGATTCAGGCATTTTACTTGTTCTCATATGAAATGTCATTTTCAGAACATAGTTAAATAGTTCTAAAGATGACTACCAACTGTAATAAATAAGGAACTCTCATTTTCAGAGTTTCCAAGCATTCTCAGCTCCCAGTAATTTTCCGCACAGTTTCTCGAATGGAGGCCCTCAATCAAAAAAATAAAATGGAAGCATTTTGTTTCAAACATTTTTCTGTATTTGCACCTGAGCCCAAGCTAATTCATTTAAATGTAGTTAGGTATAATGCCTATATATTTTGCAAAGGAGATGATTTTAAGTTCATCAAAATACCCCAAATTAGAAACTGTTGTGTTTAGTTTAGTTATGTCAATCAGTAAAGCAATCTGAGAGACAGGGGAAGCTGGCAGTTTCTCAAAAAGGGGGAATGTTAATAAAGGAGTGGTAGCAAGATCATTCTGCTGTATGGAAGTGACAGAAATGGGTAAGTGTATGCCCATGAAATGTTCAGGGGTAGTTGGCAGTGCATCACAGGAAAAAATGGAATGAGCAATATCTTTATTCAGTCCATAACTTTTACTGTCCAGTGTAATAATGTTTTTTAGTTTCCAGGCTCATCTGTTGAAGGTGTTTTATAGGTCTCACTTGTGGCTTAGGACAGAGAGAATGATGATAGAGAAGCTGCTCTGTGAAAAATGTTTTTCTCTGACAACTGGATGTTTCTGTCCCCTGCCAATTGGCTGTTCATTTTGAGATGCAGCGTTTATTTGATTTCAACTGCACGGCTTCTAAAGGGCATGCTGTGCAGTGACTCAAAGGTGGTACAGCCTGGGACAAGCATCTGTAGGGTACGCAGCTTTCGGTGACTCAGTTGTCCAAGCAATTAACTATGGTAACTTAAGACATGAATTGAAGTTATATGCTGGTTACTCTGGAATGGTCTCATTTCACTGATGAATGTTAATTTGAGGGAATTTAACATTCATCAGTGAAAAAAACACTTCCTTTGATGGTCTTAGGTGAGGTTAGAAGATTCTTTGGAGGCTGGGAAAAAGGGGGATGCCAGGATTTTTTTTTCCAAGACACCATTTTCTTTTCTGTGTAAATTGCAACAGTTTAATGACTTTGGTGGTGGTGGTGGTGGTGGTGGTATAGATTTCAGAGCAAGATGATATGTAACACTAAAAATGCTTGGTTAAACAAGACTGGAGGGGTCAGTTGTTGAATAAGGATAAATGGATTCACGTATAATTCATGTCTATTCTAAGGGGTTTTTTTTGCTGGAGCACTGAATGGAGGTCATTTTTTACATTATGAAGATAGTATTCTTCTCAAAGTGAAAGCACACTTATGTTTGAGAACCTAATTGTACATCACTGTTTCTTTGATTAGTCTGAGCAGTTATTGCTCCTGTGTGTGGATAGTGGTCTGAGAGAGGGTTACAGGCATTCAGCTGGGTGTTGAATCTGAGACATTTTCAAACATGCTAATAATGGTGAATGAAGACTCCATGACCCATACTCAACTTGAGGCACCTTAAAATGAAGGAGTCTTAAAATCATCAGCCCTCTTTGAAACATAGCAGTTTGGTCATAACTCATTTGCCGAAGTTTCTTTAGAAATAAATATATAGTAATGTAGCGTGAAATTCTTGTTTCATGGTTTAAATTCACTTACATATTACCCTTTAGTGGAAATCAACATCACTTATGTTAAAAATTGAGATACCCTTTGTGTTTGAGTGAAGTGCGAAAAGGATTTTAAATAAGTAGAAAACATTTAATCCAGTGTACTTCAGTATCCCTGATAATGATGTTGGCAGCTCTAGGCAAAATCATGTTTTGTGGACAATGCTGTGAGTCACTGGGTATTTTGATTAATAACTGGAATAAGTAGAGCTCTTTGAGGTCCCTGTAATGTAATGCCCATATTCGTAAAGGTCCCAGGAATTATCTTTGTTTTTCTATCTAAATCATATGTCAGTGGTACGGAGAAGCAAACTTCAGGATAGTAAGAGGCTTATCAGGTGGTTAAGAGTTTTTAAGTTCACAGTGTTGTATTGGTAGTATCCAAAGTGTGTATTTGTTAGGCATAAATATATGGCTTGTGATTTCTTCTTACTATTTAATTAAACAGTATTTTTTCATCCTGATTCATATTTTTCATGCTGTGGATAATATTTTCAAGTAGAACTATAGACAAAAGTCTGCCTTTAGACCTGTCACATTAGTCTCTCTAAATATTGTTGATTAGTTCTGCTTTTTGAAGTGATAGCATAAAATCCGCTTCCTGGAAGGAAAATAAATGAAAGGAGTGAAACAGATGAAACCATGATTTTTTTTTTCTTCAGTAGTTTCACATTATACTTAGTATGTGTCTGAATTACGTTTTTATTAGCAGCAGCTGATGACTTGCTCTGCTTCACACTTGCTCATGTTTCCCAGTGGTCACAATTGTTTTCAAGGATCTAAGGGAACCAGTAAGTCAGTACCAAAAACGTGAGAAGTAGTTTGATTATTAAAAAAACTAAAAACTCACAATTGAACCTTAAAATGACCAAAATTAATATTTCAGTATGACAAATCTATTTTAGTACAGGTGTTGGAAAGGAAAAGAGCCACTGAATGTTCAAAAGTAAACGAATGAATGGCAAGTTGCAAGGAGAGTTCTCAGAGGTTACAGTCAGATGTGTACTCAGTTACTAGTAACTAGGAAACTTCAAGCTCTAGGATTTCTGTAAATGATTAAAGCAATGATAAAGGGCTGATATAGGCCTTTGAAATGATAATGATGATAATCCTTTAAGTGAGGCACATAAATGACTAGGGAAGAGAAAGGACTGCATAAAAAGTATCTTGCATTTTTTGAATCTGTTCACTGCATTCTTATATAAGTCTGTGAAGGGTGGGCAAAACTCTCAGCAGTTGAATTGAAGGTCAACAGCACAGGTTTGCTTTTCTCTGGAGCGCATTCTTGTCCCCAGAAAACTTTGCTAATTGTACTGGTATAATACCTCTCCCCCATCCTTCTTATACTATTCTAGTGCGAGAGTGGGTTTTACTTGGTTTCACATAGCATTCTCATCTCATGAACTATATCAAAAAAGGGATTCCTATACTGGAATACAATTGTCCGTAGTGCTGAGATTACGCTGGTATAATTGTACTGATTTATACCCATATCTTGTTTTATATACGTGTAACTTTCCTAGCTAGGTAAGTCCCTCAAGTTCCTTGAGCACTCCTGAGAGTGTGACGTTAGGGCTTCCGAGAAGGCTAATCCATATGGCTTGATCCAAAGGCCTCTGGAGTTACTGGAAGCCCATTGACTGCAGTGGAGTTTTTTCATCTGGACTTGCATGCAGTTATGAGCATCTGTCTAATGAAATCAGACGAATCAGTTATCGATCATTTTTGCAAGTATAATGCCTGTTGGCATACTCAGCTTCATTTTAAGGAAACACTGCTTTTGTAGAGAGACATGAGAAAGCCAAATATGCTTACTCAAGTATTGGCAAGGGGGAAATGATCTTGAATGTTGTTCTTTTCCATCTTTAACTTGGCAAGAATCATTCATAATCTATTGCTCTGCCTTTCTAGAATATTATACAATGACCATAATGCCAAAATGCTGTTTGAATATAGTTCCAAACCTTGTCTGTTGGCAAATCTTACTTCCGTGGAATTCCAAGATTACTTTGGAGGAAAATATATGCTTGCGCATACTTCTCAAAGTGTGCAGGTTTTCTGTGTGTTTTGGGAATTTTTGTTCTGTTCTTGTTTTTTTTACCTTTCTCTTCCTTTGCTCTGTTATGCAGAGACAGATTTATTTTTATTTTATTTATTTTATTTTATTTTAATTTAATTTATTTAATTTTATTTTATTTTTTGCCACTTCATATTTCATTACTTGTGACAGAGTGTTCCTTGGGAGACTCTGCATCATTCCAGGTAATTTCATCAGTGTCAAAATGGATGTTAGCCAGTGGCCTTGACACTGCAAGTTAATCCTTTATGAAAGATTTAAACAGACAACAATAAGGCATAGGGTGGTATCTTTAGACTAGACCATGGAGAACTCAAACTTCAAAAGCATACAACATTGTCTTTAATATTTCTGAACTTACCTTGAAGGTTTTACATTTGCAACAAGACAGATAATTTGAAAAATCAAAGCAGCAGTGGTAATTTCCAACAAGTTGTCAAATTTACATTTCAGAATCTCTTTTTCTCTTCTTGTTCTGATGTAATAAAATGCCATAATGTCTGACAGTCATCCACACATAAGTTTCTATGAAATAAGACCATAAACTTTAAAGTGCTTTTAGCTCCTGCTAGTACTGTATAGTAATCATTCAAATACAGTATTTTATTTGTACAGTAAAAATGTTAACTTTAGTATAGGGACTATGGCAATACTGAAAACCATTTTGAGTCTTTAAAATATTTAAGCTGAGTAATATTTAGCAACATTTAAGTTTACCTAATTAGTACAGGGCATAAAAAGACTACTACAGCTGAGAGGCTCATGATTTGTATTGTTGGCATTTTGAGTTGTTTTCCCAGTCTGTAATAAGAATTAGAATAAAATGAGGCTTATTATATAACATTTCAGAACATGTTCAGTCATAATCTGATTTTTTTGCATGTGCTGATAACTGTCTGAATAAACAAATAAACAAATGAGTGATCTCAAGTTGTATAATACTATCAGAGAATTTCTCCTACACGTAAATAATTGTTCCATTTATAATGTTGTTTTTCATTATGTTTTCCACATGCTATTAATGCTATTAAAGTAAATGATCTGTATGCATGAATGAGGAATCATGCAAGCTGATCTGGTTACAGGCTGAAAATTCACTCTTTTATAGAAATTCACTGTAATAGGCTAGTTTGCCTCTTTTTAGGGATCAGTGAAAAAGGAGAATGCAGCCCTATCTGATTAACAGGTGCAGATGCAGAAAAGTTCAGGTAGGTCTGTTACACGATAAAATTATGTTTAAAGAAAAAGGCAGGTGTTTGGCCTCCAGACTAGATTCTGTTTTGCACAACTTAACATTATATCAAGGACTATGTTACATTTTAAAATAATAATTGTTATCTAACAAATAACAGAAAAGCAATCAAAACAAGCACAATATGTTACCAACACAACTGATTTTTGGGGAGACCTCAGAAGCTGAGACAGGACAGTGTCTGACTAGGAACTTGTATCATCTCCTGTATCTGCTTTTTTGCATTCTGTTTTGACAACCTGATATATTTATTTATAATGAAATTTCTTTTTATCAGATTTGATTATGAGCCCAACTTTATTTTAGGGTCCCTATTTTTGAAACGTTAATAATTCTCCATCTGTTACAACTATTAATGTTACATACGCTGGTTACCATGGAAAATTTGCTTACCTTGTGGCTAGGCCTACAGAACTGTGCGTGCCCATTCTTTTTCTGAACTGATCTCTTCTTTGCCTGCATTACCCGTATCACATCTGAAAGAATGCTTATATTTGGATCTTGGGTTTGGTTATTTATCCAGTAATTCTGTAGTCACCTGTTACACATATGTGTACAGTTATGATGTACTTGTATTATTCTTTTGTTAACAATCTTTAGACTAATTGTATTGCAGTCCTAAGTGTAGTGATGTCCAATGATCATCACCTCTTAAAAAAAAAAAAAAAAACCTTCTTTTTGTTTTTGGTGGACATGAACACAGTAGAAGAACTTTAAAACCTACCACATCTGTGTCAAAAAGCAAAAAATACTTCTAGTTAGTCCTTCCAACAACAGGACTCATACCAGAGTTGTGTAAGAACAGTGTCCAGAACAGGACGCTGGAGACTGAAACCCACGTGGCCCAAATAAGCAGAAAGCTGGATGAGACAAAAGATAGTCACAAATCCTCTTTCCTCCTTGGAATTATTTAATTTCTGATGCAGGCAGAGGCATATTACTTGCTAACATGTAATGCGCATCCCTTTCTAGGCTTTTAGGATTTTTTTTACTAATGAAATACATCTCAGTTAAATCCATCTCTCTGCAGGAGGGGGCATAACAATACCAAGCATATATTAAAATCATTAACAGATAATTAAAAATAAGGAAAATAAAAACTGAAACATTCCAGTATTGCTGACCACATGCAAACCATAAATGATTGTATATTCCAAAGAAAAATTCCATTTCTGTCAAAAAAACCGCTATCAGACATTTTATCTCTCCACTCCTCTAATTTCCTGATTTTTTCTCTTTTTTTTTTGTGCATCTCTTATATTGGATTCTTAAGATTTCATTAGTGTGGGTTATTCATTTGACATACGTGTGAAAATAGTGGTACTCTCCTCTTTCAGCTGTTGGAATTACATAATAGATTTACAGTTTGCATATATATTGTAATGATATCAGAAAAAAAGATGCACCAAAACACATTGAATTTAGAAGGAACAGGAACAGGCTTTCTGCTTGTTTTTAACCTCTCTAAGGCCATACAGGTTTCCATAGCAAACATGGAAGCGCTTCCTTACATTTTCAAACACAAACTCGGGGCGGAGGAGGACTTGAAAAGAGAGATTAATCTGCCAAGCCTTTAGACATCCAAAGCTTAGTTGTGTAAGTCTCAGCTAGTTTCCTAGCTTCTTGTAAAGTCAGCAGAGATTAGGATTCCAGAGAGTAATTAATCTTACTCTTAGATGACTTTCTCTAGAATGAGATCAAATTCCTTTCAGAGGTGTCGATTTCCTTTCATTGACTATGGAGAGAGCCTAGGATGACAAGCTCAGGCTTAAACACCTGATTTGGAGAAGCCTAAATCAGACCTAACTATCTGTCCCGTATTTTTAATAAGGTTAGAAGGCACTGTTAAACTGTTTAGTCTGAATTTCTGTATATCGCATTTCACCCAATTATACCTTGCAGAATCTGCAACTTCAGCTAAAGCTCAGCTTCAGGTCAGCTTCAGCTCATCTTTTGCTGAGGTTGTTATCATAATATACCAGTGTGAATCCCACAAACCTTACAGGAACATGCACCTCTGCTAGAAAGTGGGTGGGTGAACTCTCAGCCTTCTGTTTTTTCCCCTCTCTGGTGTCCAGCTACAGCAAAACCTCTGCCTCCTGTGAAAGTGAGCCAAGTTTTCTGATTGTAAATGATTAATGCAGAGAATAATTCTATTCCAACTAAGATCCTTTTTCATTCTAATTGAACATCTTGCCTGTATGTTGCCCTGTTCCAGACGTCAAATAAATGACGCAAATTTATTGCTCTGCTTCAAACTGAGTTTTTTGTTATTTCACATACACAAGGGAGGATAGGACCACTGTTCCCTCCCAAGCAATAATTTTCTGTATCCTCTCATAACACCATTTCTGGGCATTAGGTGTGGAAAAAAGTCCCTTTGAAAGCTATGCTTTCACATTTCTTTTTTGAGAAATTGGTGTTTGCTATATCTTAAGTTTCATTTTCCCACCTCCAAAATATTGCCATACTGAGATTCGGTTAATATGAAATGTAGCAGCTTAAATCCTCTCTGGTTCCAGTCTGTCTCATTATGTTACACCTGTGGAGAGAAAAAAAAGAAAAAGAAAAATCACTTTACTAACTTTCTGTAAAATTCCTGATAGACTTTAAAGTGTCTTTTTTCACTTACAAATGATTCCATAATAGTGGTCCAATATACAGTGACTCTCTGACTATCTTTTATTATATGTTTCTAGTTCTACAGCCAGGTGTGTATCAGACTGGTATTTGAAATGTCCTCATTATCAGCTTGGAACGCTGGGTTCAGTCTTCAGCGGCTCTTCCCCTGACTATAGAGTTATCCTATGATCCAAATGCAGCAAACTGGCGCTATCCTGTCTTTCAAGTCCACTTTTAAGGAACACAGGTTTGCAGAAGATTTTTAATGAGTTTCCAGGCTGTGAAATACTCTGTCTACTGTGAAGAGAGCCCTTGATGTCTGTGACTCAAAACATCTAGGAATTAATTAATGATGTAATAATTAGCATTTACTAGAGAAAATTACATGACGTGTTTTGGGTTGCTTCTTAAATATGCTCAATTTCAGTAAATCATTGGCTTTGCCTGGCTCCTGAGATGAGGGAGATTCAGGAAAGTTGACTAGTTGTCTCAGATTATTGCCCCAAAATGTAGGATTACTTACAATATACAGCAATTAAAATACATCTTGAAATATTTCTTAGCTAGAGGATTGACAGACGTCCTATGTCTGAAAGTTATCAGTTTTTTCTGATCATTCATCTTGTTTTCATACTGATCTGCAAGTGTTTCCCATCAAACTAACTTCAGCCAGCTTCAGACTCCACAAACCAGAATTTCAGCACCAGCATGCCTAAGGGATGTGTGCTGGTTGCAGACATCTAGGCGGATCTCAAACAATACACTCTTACTTTGTATAACTGGGATTTACATCCTCTTATTTATCCTCCTCCTCTTCTGGCTTGCTCACCTTTCATGGAGCAGCTTAATCTTTCCCAGCCTAATCAACAAATCACTATCATGTGTATACACAAGAATACAGTGGTGGTTACAACCCTTTCACCCCTGGTTGCTATCCCACTCAATAAATATCAGTAACTAAACACACTTGGAGCCTCAGGGTTCACCAGAGGTCAAAATTCTGCCAAACTGAACACTGCAGATGGTATTTTATGCGTGTTGCAGGACACAGAGGGGAAACATTTAATGAAAGAAATCCCCTCCTCTTCAGCCTTTGCCATACCTCAATGTGTAGTTATTGGGGGGTTTTCTTCCTCCTTCCCTTTTCCTCAAGCTCCAGTCTGTTTATTCTAGCAGAAAAAAAGAAGTACAATAGCTGCTAGGTGGTATCGTTAGCCGCCTGTGCCATGGTACCAGCGAAGATTTCCCGTGGCGTTTGGGAGGAGAGGGCTCTCGGCTTGGGCAGCAGTGCACCCTTCCCACCCAGCCATGACTTAGGCACCAGTGGGATGGTTAAATGTATGGCTATGGAGAAGACACAAGGGTCTGTGTGTGAGAAAAGGAGAAATAAAGAAGTCTGGATCTGCCAGGCCTGAGTACTCAGAAGAGAAGTCCAAGAAGTCCAAACAGCTCCATATATGACAGAATACCAAGTATGTCGAAGCAGAGGAAGGTGTGGGGGGAAGCAAATAAAGTACAAATTCAGGTGAGACTAGTAGGTAGCTGGCTGTCAGCTGGCTTCACTAGTTCCTATCTAGCAGGAATACATGCACCTGGTAGAAGCAGGAAGTTTGATCTTTTCTTTGAGAAAGCTGCTGCTTGTTTATACTAATCAGTGTACTTTGACTTTCTTTCTAGCTTCAACCTTTTGCTGTTCACATTAATATTCATTCAAAAGACATTATGCCTCATAATCATTCATTAATGTGAATGACAATACTAAAGTATTCTTTTAAAAAATACTTCCAGATGATTCAGTGAGATTTGATTATCACAGCTAGTCAATATAAATATGCAGGCTAAATGTGTGTTTAGGTGTGCATATACTTTCTACTATATATGTGGGGGTTTTGTGTAAATATAAAAATACTTTTTTAAAAAACTGTAGTAGGAGAACATCACTGAGTTTTCCAAATCAAATGTTTAGAAATAGGAAATGTCAAAAATAAGGTTGTCTGCACATGTGAATGATAATACAGTCTTCAGTTTTGTGATCACAAACTTCTTTTAATAGAAGCCTTGCCTTAGTGCCTGCTTCTCTGAAGCTGCATTGAGAGAAAATACTTCCTGTAGGATGCCTGATTCATTTGTTCCAGGTTTGAAGATGTGTAACAACTGAGATTGGACTGATGAAGGTGAAACAGGATGATACCATCGTTAATGCAGCCATGTTAGAAGTAGTATCTTTCATTAGATCAACTGATAAGTGGAAAAATGAGATCAGTTTTCAGGAGCATATTCCCTTTTTCCATTCTCAAACAGAAGTGGCAGATTTCAAAGCTGAGTACCAGTTGGGAACAATTGCTCAGATATCTATATCAGTTATACCATCTCTTAGGAGAAAGTAGCCTACAGAGCAGAAAGCAAGGAGAGTAAAAAGTGAGAGACGTGATAAACTAAGTAACTCCTATGGGAAAGCTGTAAAGCATGGTAAAGTCTGGAGGGAAGAGAAAGAAAATTCCTGGAACACACACCTGAATTTCAGAAATTTATTTTTCATTCAGTGTATAAAATACCCTTGTGGTAACTATGTTTCCTACTTTCTAGATACATCATGAAAAACTGGGGTCAGATTTGCAGAATAACTGGGTTTTCAATTGTAAATAAAATCAATTAGGACTGCTCTGAACTAGGACAATGTTGTATGCTATGAAGAAATCAGGTCTCTAGTGATCCAAACTAACCCAAATTAGTGGGCACCTCAATATCACTGTGATTAATTTTTCGAACTGAAAAATGAGAGTAATTAAATCACTTAAATCTCAGGAATTTGTGTTTGTCAAGCATTCATTTACTGTAGCAAAAACACCATGGAAACAGTGCTGAAGAAAATAATTTTAGATTCAACGCAAGGTTTGAATAATGTGTGCTAAAGAAGGTAGGGGGTCAAACACTGAATAAGGAAAACAAAAGAAAACCTTGAATAATAATCCATTTGCTAAATGCAACCAAAAGCTTTGGGGAAGAAATATAATGAGACTCATAACTAAAATATTATGATGGAAGTGTCAAAGAGGCCATAAAGTTGCATATGCATAGGCAGTATTTCTGACTAACTCCTGAGTGAGTACGTAACCATACCATCCTGCTCACAAAGGGGTGTGCGTACTTCAGATCAATAAAATGCTGCATATTTTTAGCTTATTAGAAAATGATCTACAACATGATCAGCTATAATCAAGTTGATAATGAATCAGGGTCATCAGCATTTTTTGGACCAATGTCACAAATTGCTGCAGCTTCAGACAGTGGTGTAACAAGTAGCAGGAGTAAACTGTTCATCCCTCTGTGTTCCAGCTGCTATGGATACTGTGACATGGGAATCCAAAGCATAAAAAGACCAAGGTCCTTTGGAGTTCTGTTACAATTTCTTTAAAGAAATGTACCTTACTGATTAGGGACATTTCTGCCCATTTAACACTGACTAATCTGGTCCTCTATTTTTATATACCTGCACACTTTTTTCTTCCTCTGTCACAACCCCTAGTTCTCACTTTTCTGCAGAATATTCAGGCTTTTCTGCAGAATATTCAGGCAGTGGTCTCATTTTTAGCTTTATGCCAGGGAAGGGTGTTTTGAGAGCATAGCCTCCTTGATTGTTCAACTTATTATGCTTGGTGCTGCAGTTGAGGAGACAAGATGAGGAGACAGCCCTGGAGACATCAGTAGTTATAGATGAGACCATGCACAGTGTGGACAAACATCAGATAATTTAGCTTCTGGATTCTAACAAGTCCTTTGTGTGGTTTGTGCAATATGAGATTATTAATGGGTTTATAATTTGACCAAAACTGAACAGATTTTCACTGACAGAGAGGGAGTGGGATTCAAGTCCAAATTCAAGCCATCTGAATCTAGGTGACAAATTGTAGGTGTCTATGTATAAGCTTTTCAATTAAGTATTTCAAAAATGTTATTGGTTTGTTCTAGCTTTTGTTTTAATTAATTTAGCTCTCAGAAATGGGTGAACTATCTTGCTGGAGTGTTCTAAAAAAGCATGAAGAAAACTACTCAGGGTCAGTTCCTGCCTGAATTAATGAATTTTACATAATTATAATAAATGAACCAAACACAACAGGAGAGCCTTGGACAAGCTTAACTGTAGGCAATTTTTCCCACTTGCTCCTATCATATATGCCCATTTAGCTATTACTTTCATCCTCTACTCTCCATTCTCTCTTCTTGCCATTTTATTTTAGATTAATAGGTGAGATCCTCAGAGCAGGGACTTTGTCCTCATGTATTCATGGCCTAACAGAGTGGAACTCAAATCATGGTTTGTTTTTTTTTATGTATCTCAGTGTGATCCATGAAATATTTATTGCTAATGCAAGTCTTTTTTTTCAGTTCAAGGCATAGCACTGTATTTAGTCAGGAAGGAAATTACAATTTTTACATGACAGTAATGACAGCAAATCAACACCTATTTGGTTCTGATGTCCTTGCTCTCAGCATGGCATCCTCTGTCATAGGGGAGAGAAGGGGGCTGTAGTAGTAGCATCTGAAAACACATAAGCTAAATTTGGTGCTGCTGATGAGTTAGATCCCACAGTTTAATTCCAAGTTGAGGTGTCTTGCATTCCTGTAAGCAAAAGTTTTATTGCTACAGAATAATTTTGCTACGGCATTGGTTATACTGCTGGTTAGGCTTTTGTGTTCTGAAACTATGTATGAAGGGCCATAGCATAATTTAGATTGGAAGGGACCTCCAGAAGTCTTTGAGCCCAATCCCTGTTCGAAGCAGAACCAGTTAGAGCAGGTTGCTCTGCCTTGTCCAGTTGAGTTTTGAATATGTCTAAGGATAGAGACTCAACTTCTCTGCACAACCTGTCCAGTATTTGACAATACCTCACCTCATGGTGAAAAGTCTTTCCTTCTCTGATCAAAATTTCCCATTTTACAACTTCTTTCTATTTCTGTCTCTGATATCCACCCAAAGCCTTCTTTTCTTAAGGCTGAACAAACCACCCAGCTTGCTCAGCCTCTCTTTGCATGTTACATGCTTCAGCCTCCTGATCATCATGGGGGGCCCTCCACTGGATTTGCCCCAGTAAGTCTGTGTCATTCTTGTAGTGGGGAGCCCAAAACTGGACATGGTGCCCCAGATGTGGTCTCACAAGTGTCAAACAAAGGAAAAGAATCACTTCCCTCAGCCTTCAGGCTATATGTTTTCTAATATGGTCCAATATACCTTTGACCTTCTTTGCTGCAAGGGCACACTGCTCTCGTGTTCAACTTTTTGTCCACCAGGAACCCCAGTTCCCTTTCTGCAAAGCTGCTTTCTAGCCAATCAGTCCCCAGCCTTTATTGGTGCACGAGTTATTCCATCCCAGATGCAGGACTTCGTATTTGTTTTTGTTGAACTTCAGAAAGCTCCTGTCAGTTCACTTCTGTGGCATGTCAAAAAGGGGTGGCACTGTTTTCCAGTGCATAACTGACCAGTTAAGCTAAAAGGATACTGTGGGAGACCATGCTGAAGTGCTTGCTAAAGTCAAGGTAAACAACATCCACTGCTCTCCCCTTGTCCACATGGAAAGGCATCTCATCATGGAAGGTAGTTGGGTTGTTCAGACACAGTTTACCCTTGGTAATCACATACTGTCTGTTCGCAATCCCTTTCTTGTCCTTCTTGTACTTGAAAATGGTTTCCATAACCTTTCCAGGTACTGAATGAGGTTGACCAGCCTGTAGTTTCCCGGATCCTCTTCATCTTTCTTGAAGTTAAGTATGGCGTTTCAACTTGTATTCCTTCTAGGTAGTGTGTCCCACTTCCACCTTCTCTATATTTCCTTTTTGCATTTGAACTTCTTCAGGAATTCCCTGTACACCCATGCTGGCATTCTGCCATGCTTGCTTGACTTTCTGCACACTGGAATAGACAGTTCTTGTGCTGTGAGGAGGTTGTCCCTGAAGATCAACCTGTGCCTCTTTGTCTAGGATACTGTCAAGCAGACCTCTGAGCAAGCCAAATTATTCTGAAGTCCAGTGTTGTAATTATTTGTCTTGGTTGCTTCTCCCAGGCTTTTAAACCCCACAGTCTCATGGTTACTGCAGTCAAGACTGCCCTTGACCCCCACATCTCCTACCAGTTCTTCTTTGTTTGTGAGTAGCAAGTCCAGTAGACCATCTCCCCCAGTCAGCTGATCCATCATCTGTGTCAAGCAGATGTCATCAGCACTCTTCAGGAATGTCCTGGATTTATTTACTGTGCCCAGCTATGTTGCCCTTCCAGCATACATGCGGGTTGTTAAGTACCACTTTCCTCCAGTTTTCTAACGAAAGCTTCCATCTACTTCCTCTTCTCAGTTAGGTGGTTTGTAGCAGAAGCATACCACAATGTGACCTGCACTGGCATCTCCTCTGACCCTTACGTCCAAGCTCATCACCTGTCCCAAGGCCAAGCTCCATGCATTCAATGATCTCCTTAGCACAAAATGCAACCTGGCCTCTTCACCTTCCCAGCCAGCCATGCAAGCTCTCCCAACACATCTCAGTAATTCTAATGAGATAATTTCAAGAGTAATTCCTATAAATAACACAAAGTTTTTTAGATGTCTTTTGTAACTCAGTGGCTATGAGGATAGCCATCAAATGCAATCATTCCCATTCTGAAATCCTTTAATGAAAAGGTTATAATACTCTAGGGAGTAAGCAGATGTTTTGGAAAGCTACAGAGTAATGAGGACCTCAGTTCAAGAATATAGGCTTAAAGATTTGAGCTTTCTTAAGAGCAACAATGCACTTAATGGTAATTGAAAGCCTCTTTCTAAATAAATAAAAATTCAGTCTCCACATTTACTTAAAAAATTCTCTAATGACTTAGCATATTACTAATGGGGCTGGAGATTCTAACTATAGGTATGGGACTTCTGAGGTGTTATAAAACACCAGCAAGGAAATTAACAGATATGTCATATTTCATTGTGTTAATCCTGCTTGAACCCCTGGTAGACTAATTTCTCACTCTAAAGCCCTGATCTTTGTCTCCTAATTATACATTATATTAGAATGTTTCTGTTACTATTTTATAAGTTTTGGAACACTGCACATTTTATTTTACATGATATTTGGCACTATCCAATCACTCTGTGCAATCTTTATTTCCTTTTGAATCGTAGAAACTGTGTCTCTCTCCCCTTAATGGAGAAGATCAATATAGGTTCATTAGCATTTTGTTTGGGCTGTTTCATTTTGTCTGGAAACATGGGAGGAGGAAGTAGTATTTCCATTAAGTCTCTTCCCACTCCCTTTGAATCCAATTTGTATTTGTTTTACTATAACTAAGCAGGGGATTTTAAATGTGTTTATTTATACTCCGTCCTATACTCCCTATGCCCCCTATATGTTGAACTGGAAGTGGCAATACAGTCAGACAGAAATTAATTCAGAAAACTATTAAATACATTAAGTTGTCTAAAGTAATTTTCAAATCTGTCATATTTGAGTTGCCTTTTCTTCAGTGATACACTTCTGATTCAAAGAATGTTATAAAAAAGTAAGTAACAGAAATGATATACCTGGAGCTTAGGTATATTTCCATCAGCTTAGGAAAGAAGTTTCACAAATCCCAAAAGTCACTGCAACTGTAAGGCAGGAGAGTTGTCTCAAATAAGGAGCAGAAATATGCTGCTAACAGCTGGCAGTGTAAATCTGAGTAAAAAGTAGTAGTAACTAGTTACAGTACCTGTCTATCTACTAAGGTGTCATAGCCAAGGTGACAACATAAAATATCCAATCTAGCCTTTATGTCTTAGTTTTGACAATGTCTTAGTTTTGAGTACACCTCAAGACCTCAACTGAAATGCAGATATACATATATAAAGCTATACCTTATGCCTATACAAGCCATTAGTTAGATAAAACCACTTCAGCCTTCAGTACACTAGGCAGCATGCTAGAGGTAGGAAACTGTGCAATGTCTAGAAGTGCAGCAAAGACAGAAGATTATGTAGATGAGATGTGCAAGATTTGAGCAAGTGCAACAAATCTTGCCTTTTGGAAGAGGAGATAAAAAAATTCCTTGCCTAAAGAGGGGGAAAAATTCCATCCAGACCCCAAATTAGCAATCACTGTGGTCTCGAGTAACTGTTTATATAAAGTGTTAAGCATCCTAATTGAGATCAGCCAGCAAGATGGTTTTAAAAAGCTATTCTTTGCTCAATTGTTTGTGACAGCAATCCACTATTTCCAAAAGGAGTGTGGGGACAGCCTCATGGTTCCCTCTCTGTATGCAGCACTAGGAGTAGATGGTAGCAAGATGTTCCTGAATGTTTTACTGGAATGGGATTTGCATGCATATATTAGATCTGCACATATATTCTTATCCTCACATGATGCACTCCAGTTAGTGTACCAACGTGTTCTACTGTATGAAGTTAGTCGTGTTTGGGACCATGATTACTCAGTATGAGAGCGAATTTTAGAGAAGAAGAGATTGCTGCTCCAGATTTAAAAGTATGAGTTCAGGGAACTTAGTGGTGGAGCATGTGTTTAAGCAAGAAGGCTACAAATGTGATCTAATACAGCTCTTCGCGACCTTTACAAACTAAATATGATTTGACAGCAGTGTGAAGGTTTTAGGGTGGGGATGGAGGTTTTGTGTTCCAGTTACTTTCCTGAAATTTTTCACCTTTTCATTTCAAAAGTCTGAAATTAGGTAAAGCTGGTGAGGCTTAAGGAAGGTTCCAAACCCCAAATATTTACTGCTATGGTCTCTGAATCCAGGTGTAAATGTGCTCGTGTATCTTGGCTTATCTGGGCTTTGGCAATGTTTGGGACTAACTCAGTGCATCCTCCTATGTGTATTCTGGCAACACTGGGTGCTGGCCAGCCATATGTTTCTTTATTAATTTTGGCAAGGCTAGCATTGCTTCAGTACACATTCCACAACACGTTCACAATGTAGAACCTTGTGTTGTCCCAGTGCTGTTGCTGATGGCATGACTTTGAAATCCTAAGGGTAAAGGAACAGTTTAAAATAATTGAAACTATTATTTTAGTTTTAAATGTTGCAAGTAAGCAGGGGAAAAATGTCACATATAAAAAATTCCATATTTCTGTAGGATATGAGAGCTCAAAAGCAAAGTTTTGGTTTTGCCTTTGTACATGAAACAGGTGATGAGTAAGTGCAGCTAGACCTTTGGATGCTAGACCTTGGGTGTCTGAGCCAGTTTTGGATAATATTAGTAAATTTCCTAGGTTTTAAGAGAAATTTGATTAAGTTATTCATTTTTGTTTCTAATAAAACTAAAACTCTTACTCTGCATAAACACCATTCAAAGGGAAATAGGTTTCTGTTCATGCATTTTTGTTAACTGGTTGGAATCAACTGTTCACAAAAAATAATGTTAATAAAATAAAAAAAAGTTTCATGGTTTAACAACTCAAAAAGGCATTTGGACAGTGCAGACAGATCAAAATTAAATTTTTGATTGATGAAAGGCTGGTATATCTGATTCAGAATGACTCTCCGTGAAATAATAGTTTTGATCCTTTTTGGTAAAATAATGATTGTTTATGAAAGCAAACCATATATCAGAGTGTGGATGAACATAATAGTAGACTTGAAAGTTCTTGCAGATTTCTACTTTCACTGAACAATGCCTCATAAAAACAAATTCAGATTGGCTGTGGGAACTGTGGTTTATGGTTTCTTGGTCTCTAGATGTTCATAAAAAGTGTTTTAAGAGAGCACTTTATTTTAGAGGCTGTTTCATTCTTAGCATTCTTCTCGTTCTCTTTGCAAGGTAATTTTTATTTAAATGAGAACTGTCCATTTTATTTTATTATACATGCAGTTAAGAAAAAGGTAGCATTTTAATGTTGTATGACAAATAATGCTACTGAAAAGCTGAACGTATACTTGAAAAGACAATAAAAACCTAGATACTCAAGCATAATCATTTTACCTATTGTCTTATTTTTTACTGGTCTGTGAAGAAACCCGCAGTTCATCTCAAAGCACTGTGGAGCAGTAAGGAACATTTCAGAAATTATTCTTTTCTACAGATTCCTACTCTTTGGCAATAATTAGATAACATTAATGTAAACATTTTCATGGCCATTGTAGTCACCTCCCTCTCTCTAACTCAAGTTACAGACTTTATAAGTAACAATCAATCTGATTAGTAGCATGACCACTATGGTTAAGAGTAGACCATAGAGAGAAATTTGTTGAAAAAACATATTCAGTTAGATGTTTTAGTATCTATAGCAGTGAATATTTAAAGAATTGTTGTGAAACTCCAGAAAAAAATCTACAGTACATTTTTTTTAATATTCGTTGTTTTTTTCTTCAATCAACACAAAACATCTGCTTTTAATTTATGAATAATACGATGGAAGGAAATTCACTCAGAAATCATCTTTTCAGGTCGATCCAAATTCTTTGATTCACAGAATGGTTTGGAGAGGAAAAGCTACTTAACATTTGTCTGTGCAAATTAATGCAAGTCATCTATTCTAGTGTGGTCAGATAAAATCCAGTTTCCATATATGCCTCATTAAACCAAGAGGAACATTATAACTGTAGTTTCAGAAGTATGTAAATAAATGTCAAAGCAAAAACATACATCCATTCAGAGGGGAAGAATATGAGTCCATCATTCATGAGAAATATCTGGGACAAGAATATTATATTAATTTTCCTTCTTCAGAATTTTGCATGAGACTTCCAGTTACAATTTCCTGTATTTTTATTAAAGTTCTTGCTGTTAAATAAATGTTGGCTTAAGCCCTTTAAGTTGGGGTAAGAACGAGAGGGTCATTGGATCTTTCATTTTAGGTGCAAGAGCTAGAGGCATACTGTTGTCTTGCTATACTTCTTCCAGTGCATAAGCCCACATCTTGTAGTTGATCATTTTTGTTTTTCAAGAAATATCGATGACATGAAATAATGAGAAATTCATTCAGCGATGCATACTAGACTGGATAAATATTTACGGAGAAAAGCTCTGGAACTACAGCTGGCTCAGTGCTTTCTTATTACACTTGAATTTTGATTTGTGTTATGAAGCAATTTTTGCCACTGAGCATTGAAAATGAGGATGCACAGAAAAATATTTGCTAAGATATATGTATGTTTTCAATGTAGTGTTGAAAGCAAAGAGAGGGTAAAACCAGTTCTCCGTGGCTGGATAGCACTGAGCAATCTGCATGGGCTATTAATTTAAAAGACAGTCATGACCCTGAAAGAGAAATGTACACTAACAAATAAGTCATCGTGGGTTCACTTCTCACTGAAAGTATATAAGAAAAGGAGAAAGCATAAAACCTGTTAGCGTAAGCCAAATGGAGTTCATCAACATCAAGAAAGACTCCACAGAATTTTGTGCCTTTAAAGGGTGGAAAGTCAAGGCATAGGTGAAATTTGCTTACTTGTGACATCGTAGATATTTTTTGGTAAACTAAATGAGAGCTGTACTGTGTTAATTGTGTTGAATGTGTATCTATTGTGTAGCTTGTGAAGATCAAAATATCCCATGATCAGGTTTCTCACAAATAATTAAAGACTGTTGTTGAATTGCCTCATTTCTAGATGTGAAGCAATTTATAAAGGAGTTTACTAAGTGAAGAATGCCCTTGACGTTTTCTTTCTCCTTGATGCTGTCCTTTCAACACTACTGTTGACATTCTTTCACATTTAGTTTACACCCTGCAATGATTTTGTAATTCTGTGAGAAATTAACAGAGAATAACAGATCCCCCCTCTAGTTTCATTCATAATTGTGTTTCCATTGGTGATGATAATCATTATTTGTATGAAGGAAGTTTATCTTGTTTCCTGCCCAGAAATACACTCCAGTTAAATGATGGAAGCCCAGTGGGATAAGCGAGTCTCATTCTCAAATGTTTATATTAATCCAGACAGGTAAATTTGCTTAACTGCAGAGAGACATCCAAATCTTTAAGTTAAGAAGACTTTGGACCTTTCTTTAATTAACAATAACCTTAAAAGTCTTTACCTTTAAAAATGGATTAAAGATAATGCACCACTATACTCAGTAGGACAGATTCTATTCATGAAAAAAGTAACTCAGAGCAAAAATGGGGGTGGTATATAATCAAATTTTGTTTAGATGATCTAGTAGTATTTAACATTTAACTTTCACAGTTTAATTGGAAGATCTGGGATAGGACAAGGCAACTTTATTTACTGAGGTTTGTCTGAATGGCAATACTATTCTTTGTTTTAGATTGTGTACATAATTATATAAGGGCTGACCTATGAATGTTTTTTGGTATGTTTGTTTGTTTTTTTACCTCCCTCTATTCAACTTTGACTATGGTTTCACCTTACTGAACACCAATCTTTGGAAGTCATAATTTTGTCTTCCAAACCTCAGCAGACATCATTTTCTGTTAAACATCATGTGTCTTTTTTTTTTTCCCAAAGCTGTCTTAGCCATATGAGTTTCTGGCCTTCTGAGGGCAGTGAAATACCTCATTTATTTATAGAGTAACTATTTTTAACAAGAAGCCCTGATATCTTCATATATGTGCTGTATAGATCATGGAAACAAAAGTAATTTTTTCTTCATTACTTCTCTGCAGTCCAGAAAAAAAAATCTAAGATAAACAAAACAAGAAACAAGTCTAAATAAGCGATGAAAATAAAATTTAAGTGCATTGGTACCTCATTATTATAATGCCTAGTAACCTCATTAGTGATTGAAAGAGAAAATGATGAATCAAAATTCTTAAAAAGCAAAGCCCTCCTGAAAATAAAATAATTTTCAAAGAAAAAAAAAACAATTTTCTGTGCTTGACATCTCATTTCTGTTCCCACTTATATAATATTTGGAAGCTATCACCATCCATTGGGAAAAGCTACTTGTTAGATATTGCTCTGCATATTGAACTTTACAGTTAAGTGCCATCTTTAGAAGGTAAAGATTCAGAATATACTTCTAAGGAATGTATGCTCATCAGTAATTACATCTTCCCTATCTGTAAATATTTTTTTTTAAGTTTAAAAGAATAGTCGTTAGCAGACCATTTATTGAAGATTTTATTTTCTATCAGTTTATGTATGGAAATCTTTACACGATAGAACATATGTACATTTTTCAAGTATATGAAAAAATACCATACTTCAAGCTAAGTTCTCAGAACTACTTCTGTTTTTGAATGTAACATATAGATCTAACAGTAGCATATGAAAAGAAATACAATAAAATTCTATGTTATTTCTGTTCAGTTTTCTTTATTTCTCAATACAAAAATGCATCAATGACAAGATGTGTTTTTCTCCAGTCACCCCCAAAAATATAGAAAATAATGCTCCTTTAGCATCATTTTCAAAAGAAGACAAGTTATTTGGAAGATCTATTGAGTATTTTTTTGAGATCTACCTTCCGGAAAGGTTCTGAGGCTATTCTAGGGTATTGAGGGTATTCTAGACACATGAAAGAGCTACAAAATACAGCGCTAAGCGTCTAAAGGAAACTCTCAGTGGCAGTGACCAGAAAGCCTTCTTTCAACTGCCTCCCTAGTCTGAAAATGTTTCACCTCCATAATTTGATGAGAGCCTTGAAGGAGTGTAGAGGTATAGCTTTATAGGTCCAGACCTGCTTCATATCTACCCAGATGTGCTCCACGAATGCTGTGCACTTCTACGTGTGATGCAGAAGTGAAATGTTTTTCACAGACTCCATATCCCTTGAACCTTTAGAAATTCTCAAAATTTGTCTCAAAAACAGTGATATGGTTGGCAATGTATTAAGTGTAGCACCTTTTTGTATAACATAGTGATGGTTACCCAGGAAGAAGAAATTAATTCATTGCTCTGTTAGAGGGAGTGCAGTACTGAAGAGAAAAAAAGCTGGTGAGAATGTAGGCTTGTCTTCATGGTAACTTTTCACTTCTTCTGATAAAGTACTTTAATTGTTTAAAATAAATTTTCAAGTGTTGTTAAGCCAAAGAAAGAATATAAAAGGAAACATGAATCCGTGACCTAGAAATTAAGCAATGCCACTATAAGAACGGATTTTTAGTGGTCCCTGCTGTAAGCATTAACTTTTGTACTTTACATAAAGCAGTCACAGGAGAAAATATAGAAAGGAATAACCTTTTCTGACTCATTTAAAAAAAAAAAGAAAGATCTGCTGTGAAATATCTGTCAAAGACATATTTGTAGGCTGGTGATTGCGAGGGAACAAGCTGTTTTGCCTAAAGCCCAGAGGATGGTATCTGAGTCCCATATGAGAAAGGGATGAGAGAGGATTGCAGACATGCACATTTGCACAGTGTTTCCTACTGGTTAGCTCTAGACAGGTTTATTGTCAGCATGGTTTGGGTTCACTTGGCTCTTAATACCACAGTATCAGAAATTAAAGCTCCTAAAATTGTATCCCACCCCTCTTTGGGAATTAAACACCATAGCAGCTAATTTATAGGTACCAAAAACTTTTGTTAGACTGTCAGTTCAACACTGCTTGATTTTCAGATAACTAATATCATCTAGAGCAGGCTTCATGTCTAAAAAGTTATGTCTACAGATGGTAAAATTGCTTGTTTAATTTTCTTTTGTGGAAGGAGCTGCTGGGTCTCCAAAAATCTAGAGATCAGAGGGTAACAAAAAAATCAAGAAAATAAAAAAATTAAGAAAGAAATAGTGGAACTGGACAGTCAGATTTAGCAGAATGCTGCAGTCAAATTTCATCGCTATGTAGATCCCCTCTACAAATACTGCTACACAGACAATGATTTGGTGTGGTACAACTGTCAAAGGTGCCATCATTTCTTTGAAGAAACAAAGTCACTTTTTAATTAGGCAAAGTGATAAGAGTACAGCAAAATAGGTCTGTTTAGTGCCATTGAAAATGACCATTGGAAAAACAGAGCAATAATACTGGGGGAAAAATATAAAATGAGATAGATGTAAAGTACCTGAAATGCTGCCCAGTTCTTTAAAAAATAGAAGTCAGATAGGGTGTCTATGGAGTATTGGCCCAAATTCCATAAGATATCAGACTGATATGTCAGTTGTGTTTTGACCAGATTAATTGCAGCCTAATGACTGTATTTAGTTATTTACATTTGTTTTGAATCTGATCATCATCTAATCCATTCTCTGTAGTACCTCTCAATTCACCAGGTAGGAAAAATATCTATTTATTTCCCTGAATGTGAGGTATTTCTATACTTGTCTTGCTCTGGTGTTTTTATCTGTGACATTTGAAAACTGATGAGGAACGCTTCGACTTTGCTGTCAAAGTGCCATTCCACCTTTATCTGTTCAGCAGGAAAGACTGAGGTTGCTGTGGCCTGTGGCTTCCTTCATGGGAGGAGAAGGTATTACAGCAATGGGAGGATTTTCAGGGTGAAGATTAATTTGGCAAACGAAAAGCACAGATGCAGAGCACTGACAAATTATTACCAAGCAGTGGTAAAGTAACAGGAGTCTATCGCTCCTTATAAAAAGGTAGTTTGTTTTAAAAAGCAACAAAATTTTTTATTTAACAAGATCTTGATTAAAAGTTAGGTGACTGGTAGGTTACAATAGTGTTGTGTTATACAACAAGGTATGTGTTTCTGACTCAATGTCGTTCAATAGCTTTTACTAACCTCAAAGAAAATTAAAAAGAATAAAAATTGAGGTAATACGAGAAAAGGAGAAAAAGCATAACCAGGGACTGGTCAGTTACCTTGGATGACTGAAAACTGCAATTTAATCTGAATGGTATGTGCTGTAGTACAGCCAGCTATAAGTGATATTTCTTGAAATAAACACTGCATGTTGCACCAGTTAGGTGTATCCTCAAGTGCAATGACACTGAAAAGGTCCTGGGGGTCAGGGTAGATAATCAACTGAACATGAGCTCCCAGTGTGGGGCTACAGAAAACAAACAGAGTGCAATTATTGGGAATGATTTCCAGTAACCAGGAAAATAAGTGGGACTAGAGAAAAAGTATTACTTAGTATGCAGCATCAGTGACATTGCTACTGAAATACTACAGTCAGCTCTGGTGATGATATTTTAAAAGCTGTTGTTGGGTTACTAGAGGACTAAAAGAATGGTTAAATTTGGATTAATCTCTCATATTGTGAGTTTAAAGTAGTTCTATATTTAGTTTAACAAGTAAAAAGCTAAAAGTGGCTCATTAAAAAGCTCCAGATGAAGAAATGACTTCTGACAGTAACCAACAGAAGAAGTAAAAATAATCTGTGCATGGAAACTGACACTATAAAAAAATCAGACTAGATTAAGGCGCTATATTTTTCTATGTAGTCACTGGGAAAATGTGTTCAGGTGTATGGCAGCTGCTCCATCAATATAAATGTACAATTCGAACTAGCATGTTTCTCTCAAACATATATGATAACCCTAAAAGAATTTAAGGTGTTGGTTCCTGAATTGTTGCATGACTTTTTATAGTCTGTGTTATGAAAAGAAGACAAGACCACTGTAAGACTTCCTTTGGCCTTTAAATCTAATCTGCTGTGAAGAGGCTACTGAAAAAAGAGACTCACTGAAATTGAAACTGACACTGGAGTCTAAACTTCATGAAATAAAGTGAATGAAATCTTGGTCCGCTGGAGAAGATAAACATTCCCCTGTATTCACTGATTTCATCACATATTCCTAAGCTTTTAAAATATAGTCCATATGTCATTCAAAATGCCTGTGAAGACTTTTTTTGCCGATTTTCAGAGTATAGGGGTCATAAGAATGGCATCTAATTAAATCAGTTTCTAGATGTGCCTTTATTACTTGTATTCATTAGAAGAAATACTTTTGTTGCCAGTGGACAGCAACATTTATTTTATTTTAGCTTTTTCCCCTAATTTGTTTTACTGATAGTTTCATACTTGTAGGGAAATACCATCACCCAAAATAGTAAATGTTAGATGTATTTTGTTATTAAGTCGAATTAGAGCATTTCTTGTTTAATATTTCTTAGAAAGATGAATTTGGATACTGGAAGTTTTTGTCAGGAAGCCCAGGCTGCCTGGTTAACTTCCACTTCTCAGATGTTTTTTCTGCGGTGTCTAAACATGGTTTATCTAGGAACAATAATCAGATGTTTTATAGTTATGTTGCTCGTGATCTATCCAAGTTGAAATGATGCTGTGAATTAACAGTATTAGTTTTTATCTGAAAACAAAGGAAAGGGCTGTAATGTTTATTCTGATATTTTTCATATATAACTGAACTACATGAATATTTAAAACATTATATTAGTCTTATGAAGATGAGCTATAGCTCTTCCTATCATAGTAGTATCATAAGTTCTGATGGAAACCAGGAAAGAGAGTCCCATTTTATGTTAATTAAAAATCACCTTGACAAATGAATAAATCCCTTTATAAATTTTCTAGAAGTCATTTACAAGTAATTAATGACAGTGTTATTTGAGAAGACCTAAATTATGCTCAAGAAAACATACAAGTGTTATTTACTGTTTTAAAGCATAGTATGAACTAGGAATTTTCTGCTAGTGACACAGCTTTCCAAAACTTCTTTGGTATGACCAAATGAAAACCAGTGGGATGTTTTTGCCAATAATCTTTTTAAAATGTTGTTAATTCATAGATATTTTCATTTCTGTGGACTTTTATCGTATTTAAGGACAGAACTGAATATTCAGGACCATCCTAAAGATCATCCTATTTGGATGACCACACTTTAAAAGAACAATTAAAACCATCATTTGTTTCCTCTAACAGGAATTACATTCTGTGTCGCTTGTTCACTTTCCACAAGCCCACAATCCACAAGATTGAAAAATCGATTAAGAGTCACATGTGAGTGAACCCACTAGCCTTTAATGTGAAAGCGCAATCATCAGTCATTTCTCTATCCCTTCTTTGTTCTAGTTTTCCTTACAGAGCAGGAATGAGTGCTGCAGGAGTATTTTTATACACAGCATTACCTGTTTCAGTGACTGAACTTGTTAAAGTGGATACTGTTGCACGAAAGCTGTGCAGTCCAACCGTTTTGCAGTTTTGCAGCTTTGCACATTCATGGTAATGTATCTCCATCCTAGCTTAATTATATGGGTGATAATCCAACACATTTTTATAAAGCCTAATTAATTTTAGTTACCCTTATGTTTTAAAATACACTGAGAATTAGTCTTTTGTTGTTCTGTAGATGCAGTACACGTTTCTTTATAAGCAAGACAGGATTTGATATCATAAAAATTTTGTAAGTCTAACTCATACACGTGTAATATCAATAAAGAAGTTGAATGAAGAAAATAGAGGTAAAGCTTGTGGGAGATAGCATAATTAAGGAACAGCTTTAATGTGTCAGAGCAGAGGTCCACCTTGCCCAGTAGTGGTCAACTGCGTATTTAAAAAAGAATATGAGTAGTCTTATATTCTTTTAGGTCAAGCCTTTAGAATATCTGTGATTGTTTTCCAATAATCCCGTGATCCATAATCAGGTCCTTCCTGAGCCAGGGGTGGTCTCTCTATGTTTAAATAGCCCTTGATGGATTTTCATTTCCATGAATAAGGCCTGGTTTTGGCCCTGTGTAAATACCATCTACACCTTTCATGATAGGAAGATAAGATGAGGGAAATGGGATATAAAGAAGAAAATGAACAACAATTAATGCAAATGAAGGAGAGGGATTTGCCAAGTGCATGAAGCAGAATTCAGAAGAAAAATATTAATCATATTTTTGCTGTATTTATATAGCACTTCTGTTTCTACTGAGCACTAATGAGCTTTCAAAGTAAACTAAATGAATAAATACAAAACCGAAATATAACAATTTATTGTATTGGAACTGACACGTGGCTCTTCCAGCAGCGCATGTCATCAGTACAAAAGGATTGACAGGAGCTGAACTGGATTAACACACTGAACTGAAACTGAGTGGATTTTTAGTTACCAAAGGATAAATTCTTGCATTTGTCTATGGTACAAAATTTGCAGCCTTTGAATGAAAACATTGAGGCTAGTTTTACTAACCAAGCTTGGCCATGACTTGGACTGTATTCCACCACTGAAATACAGTGTCCCCTGCATCACCGTTCGGATAGAGCTTTCTGCATCCAACAGGTGTTTTATCAAAAGGCAAGAGCGGCCGCAGCAGGTCAGCATAAAGGCCCAGAGTGTGTCTCTGACAGCTGCCAGTAATGGAGGATTGTAAGAGCAGGGCAGATAGTGATCAGTTGCTACTTCCTTGAGGTTTTTCACCGGCCACGTAAAATAGCAGTGCCGCAGAGCAACACACTGCATTTCCACATATTTTAAGCTTGTGCTTTCCGATATAAGAAACCGCAGGTATCACTTCAGCTGTTTTCTTGAGCAGTAGGAATGCTGACGGCAGCTGTACGACGAAACCCGATATAACCATTGTGGATTCCCTGTATTTGGTGAAACGCTAGCTGCTGGTATGCAGGGACTCCTCATTTCTATTTATTTTTAATTTGAACTATTTTTGTAAGTGGGCTAGGCTGTACACCGAGTGATTTTCCCCCCACAGCTTCTGGTGACGAATGCCAGCTGTCAACAGCAAGCGCAGTGATATGAGAACCATACAATGATTTTCAAGACAAGGTCAAATGACAGGTAGTTAAATAATGTAGAAAGGATAATTTTCTGAACTAGCAAAAATCTCAGGTTGGCTGAGTGTTTTTCACAAAATTTACAATCGGCAGATGGCAATACAGAGGTCAAGCTCCCAGATGGAATATATCATGTGCCTGAAAAAATAATTTGTGTATAAATGATACTCTACGAAAACTAATTTTTGCTATTGAGATACCTACCTGACCTACTATTAACACTCTTTAAATTGTTGTCTGAATTTCATTATGATGTAGTACTTGAAGTTATATGTTGCAACTATAATCATATTTATTTTATTATACACACATGTTTAAAGGGCTAATGATTCTGAAAGCCTGAAGTTTGCGTTTTCTGTGCTTCCTAAATGGCTGCATATCCTTAAAAAGTGTCTTACAACAGGAACATGACAGAAATCACATTTTTGAAAATTTGTGCCTGGACAGTCTAGAGCCTTTTCTGGCATATTTCTTTTTTCGCTTATATCAGACTTCCTATGTTTCATAGTGCCTCTTGAGAGCCGTTCCTTTACCTTCTTCAAAAAGCTACATTTAACTGACACAAAATTAGCGAAGTGTTTTATGGTACTTCTAAACCTTAATTTGAATCTTTCTTAAACAAGATGTTCTTTAAATTTCTTTAAATTTAGATCATTCCAGATATTTATTATGAAAAAGCTCAAATGCATTCAGTAGTTACCTTCTAACTACCTTTTTAAAACAAAAAACAAATGAATATGTTTTTCTGATGTGGGTCTTTTACGTACATTGAAAAAATGTAGTAAAACAATAGTCTAAAATCAGATTGTAACCAAAGAACTCACAGTGAGCTGTCACAGATGTAATAATATAATGCCAATGGAAGGGTTTTTTTGATGGAAATGTCAAACACAATTGTATTAATATGAAGTTAGCTCCCTATGACAATATAAGTACTATTTTGTTGTCAGTTGAGAGCTTAAAAGATTCCTTTTCCTTTTATATATTATATTTTAGTGAAGGAAAATAAAATATCAATCAAAATCTATGCTAAAATCATTTTAAAGGTTTTAAGGAACTAGGCAATGTAGGAAAATTTTCAGATAAGGCTGCCATAATATCCGGGGATTAAAAGCAGTGAAACAACCCTCAGGAATTTCTTGCCTTCCATGAATTCTCAGCTGATGATGAGCTGATAGCAAAGTGAAATATTTCTTCCCAGTGAACTGAAGGTGTAATATTGACTTCTGAAGGTGCAAAGATAACTTTATTAGACTGAATTTGTTCTGAATTTGCTTTCTAGTTTTAAAGAGACAATCTTCCTTTTAGTTCATGGAATGCTAGTACACAAAACTTCACACATTGTATCATAGTTTTAGCAAACTTACTTCTTAAAATTTCTTTTCAATTATTATGGGCATTCTCCAAAATTAGAGATGCATTTATGAGTCAGTGAAACTCCACTGATTTTAAAGATCACAAAATTGTCTTTGATCATAATGACTCAGAAGACAGTTCTGAAGATAGTATTTACAGCTCCCCCACTGACTGTTCTGAAAATAACCCCAGGACCTTGGTTTTGAAGAGGAAGTTGGTATGCAATATGAAAAAGGGAGGGGGGGCTTTTCCTCAGTTCCCAAGAAAATGTTGCTGCATTCTTACTTTCAACAGTCACTTTGTGCTAGTCCCATTTCTTAATTGAGCCAGAAAAGTCTAAATAAACTGTAGCATTCCTATCCAACAGACCAAGAAAAACCATTAATGACAACTTGAAGATTACAAAAATTATTGGCTCCAGAAGTCAAGTGTTTGTCCAGCTCTGTGACAATCCTGAAGAAACCTGTTGCTAAAATGGCATTATACTCCTATTCTGCAAAACTTTTTGCAGTACCACTATCATTTGCTATAATTTGTTCAAATGCAATTATTATTTTCATTTTTATATCGGTGAAATAAGAAGAGCAAGATACTAATCTCACCGAAATAATTAAGTTGTCCTACTGTATACACCAGCAGAAGTGTATAGGGTGTCACCAAGTGCTCATATGCTGTTGCTGGCATTTGAAGATGACCTCCAGTAGGTTAGCATATGATATTTTTATGAGCATTTTTAGCTGGAAGCGTGGAAAAAAATTAATATATGTCCCTCTCTGGCATAGCTGAGAAGGTTTTGGACTTGAATTGTTTGCTTATCTGTTTTTTATCCACACTTTTATGGTCTTTGAAGTTGTTCCACAATACTTACTTGCTGACATTTCAAATCTCCTAACAGTGCAATAATCATTTAATATTGGACATGCATTTCCATAGCTACCATCATGAATGAAAGCTGACATTTGAAGGATTTGGTTATTATCATTGGCTGGAAATTAAGGAAAAAAATGAAAACCACAGCTGTTATTATGAGAAGAAGATCTATCCTCTAGCAAAAAGCTTCAGTTACATGTTATTTCCCTCAGCATGTTTTACATTTCATGATGCAAAATTGCTAGCCAATACAACTTGTGTATTACTGATAAATCTAAGCTGGTAAGTGGAAACTGAGAAGTGAACAAAGGGGTTCAGATTGTGTATTCTGTATCTTGAGTTTCTGAATGGAAGGTAGTTTTTAACAACTGAATTTCCTACACTGTGATGTAAAATATGCTCAGATTGCATTTTAACTTGTATTAGATGAAAGGGTTCTTTATTTTTTTATCAGAGTCCTACGTCTTCAGATCTGTTCTCCTACTGAACTTGGCAATGGCTTTTGAAACAGAGGACTGGAGACCATGATGCAGTTGTTATATCAGAAGTGAATTCAATTACTGTGTGGGGTTTCTCCCCCCGACCTTTTACAGTTTTTGGTGAACCTAGTGCTCCTGAAAGCTTAACTGATAGTCCTAAAGAATGAAGTCTTCTATTTAACTGCAGAATAGTTGTAACATAGAAGCAACAGAACAGGTGGCACACAGAGATTGAAATGTCTTTAAATAATGGAAGCATGACTTTCTCTCCATTACAGTAGCTGCTAGGAGCAGTGAGAGAAAGCAGTAAGGAGGAGTGTTTGACAGCAACAGCATATTGTGCTTAGTGTTGCTAAGTATAATTACAGCCTGATGCAATGCATGCTTTTAAGAGTTGTTAGCTTTTGTAAAGCTTTCTTGTATAGAAAAGTGACTATGGGGACACTTATCAGCAATTTTACGGATTATGTTTTATTTGAGGAGTGCTTCGGTATCAGATTGTCATAGACGTTTAATCAAGAAACTCAGTGGGGAAAGATCAAGGAAAGATTGTGATCTAACACGTCAGGGAACTCTTCCAAACCCGCTGTCTTAAAAGTAAACATTAAATGTGGTTAAAGCTTTTCTGTTGCTCCAAAGCAGATTCTCTAATTTTGCCAATAGTGTAAAATGTAATGTAGATGTGGTATTATTGCATGGAACCATGGTTCTCCTGACACCCTTATCCTCCACTTTTGTCTATTCCACCAGAATTATATATTGGCCTATAGTCATTTTATGTGATTCACTCTGTGAAAATATTACATTTATATAATTTTGTGTTATAACAATTTATAACATTTTCTGTTTATCCATAAACATTACTATTTTTACACTGGATTAAACCTGATTAGAAGACAAGCCAATAGAAGTATTGTTGTACAATACTGAGGCTTTATTTGCCAAACATAACTCTAGACACTTCAATGTTGTGTCAAACTATGAGCACATTTGACCCTGTAGTTAACGCAGAGCAACACAAAATTCTGTAGGATTCATCCCCCCAACTCGATCATCTATTTTGTAATGCAAGCACTGTGAAGGCAAGCACCAGTTTTTCTCTATTGACTGAAAATGAAGCCTACATGATATCTTTGGGTCACTATTGCCAGTTATAGACCAAATATAATTAGCAGAGGCTAATCTGACCTTGTGGCATTAATCACAGTGCAACAATAGTTTAGTGGTTTCTTTGAAACTTGAGTCTCACATAGAAATGAAGTTTCTGTGAAAAGAGTGATTGTTATCAGTATAAGCATATCCATATATGAGCTCTTTAGTTAGTATATGTAGAACAGCATTCTACAATTCTGTTTCTAAAGGTAACTTAACTTTAGAGAAGATTTATATCCTGTCATTTGTGATAGTATTCATGTTTTAGTTCCACTGAGATTCTTTTCGGGTGTTTGGGTGGGTTTTTCAGTGGGGCTCTGGCTTTGTTTTACTTTCTCACAGAACTTCACATTTATTTTGGATGCAAAGGTTCAATATTGTGCAATATCACAGCAGCAGGAGCCTTCTGAATAAGCATTCTGAGATTTTATGTCTTGCAAAAAGTGAGAGCAAGAAAAATACGTTGTAATTGCATGTTGAGTTTCGTAGTTATTGTGAACTTCCAGCATGTTTGAAGAACATAAAATGGAAGTTGTGACTGCCTTCCCCACAATGAATGTATGAAGAGCTATGCAGTGTCCTATCTTATCAGTTCAGAAATAGATGTCAGGACAAACAGCTGTAAAATTAGATAACTGCTAAAAAAGGCTGCTTAAAAAGGCTAAGGGTAACCAAAATAAAAGTAGTAGTTTCACATTAGAAATGTCATGTGAATCATCAGCAGACAGGTGAAAAGAGATGGGTTTCTAGATTTTCTTATTCAAAAAAATATTTTGCAAAATGAAATGAAGTAAGGAAAAGACTTTTATGGTGTTCGTTTCTTCAGTCCATTTGGAAACCAAATCACGGTACCGTTCTGTAGTCTTGCAAAGTGGCAAAGATGAAGGAGCACAGTGGTATCATACAGAAGGAGAATGTTCTGTTCACTAGTACACTAAAATATGTTCGGAAGATTGTCAGAAAAAAAGACATTGGCCCTCAAGATAAACATTCTTTCCTTTTACCAGTTTCAAAATATGGCTCGAAATATGCTGGGGTTATGCTGATTTACAGGATAGAGGGTTTCAGGAACAGCAGTTCTGCCACAGTGATGTTTCAGCTGTCAGAAATGTTTGCACTGTGTGGTGGAAGGGATGTGGTCAAGGCTGCATAGAAATGTAATGATTAGGATCACAGTCTTTGTATTTTCCACTGAAGGAGCAAGTGTGCAGTCAAGCTAGAGTTTCCATCTTCATTTCCTTCTGTGGCAGAATCCTGAAGAAAATGTGACTAAAATTTTACATTATCTTTCACTCTATGAATGCCATCTGGGTTGTAGGAGATAGCATGGGAGGAATTGTATATAATTTGTGTTGGATATAGTTCTATATTTTGGGGTAGTCTATAGAGGAGGCAAGAAGGGATTCAAGGAAGAAGTCTCAACTCATTTCATACAAAAAGTTCTGTATTCAGTTTGCTTCTGAAGAAGAAAAAAGTTTGTATCTGCTCATGTACCTTTCGCTACAGTTAGTGGTTAAACATGCTAAAACTGTAACGTGCATGAGCTCACCTCTGACTGAATGCATTCTGTTCTGCAAGCTGCCTTCATATCCTTTACAGTCACATTTTGTCTATGCTTTTAGTATTCTCAGTTGAGCATGGAGAACATCTACATACAAAGATATCCTTAAAATGGATAATGTTCTCTTCTATTTTTATTTCTTTAAAACATTCTAAATATAAATACGTAAAAATTAGGAATAAAAAGGGACAAGGAGAAGAGAAATGGAGCTAAAAATACTTTAGTGGCAATGAAGATATTCAGTCAGCAAAGCAGAAGTTATACTTCTTTTTATACGTCACATTGACTCTTCGGGGAATATTCAGATGCTATAGTGACCATAATGATGGGCATTAGTATAAGAATATGAATATAAGTGAGTAAGGAACTATGGAATAACCTATGAGCAATTTTCAGGGGTGATAAGGAGGTAAGAGAAAAAGAGGAGAAAAACCTGTTTCTGTCAGTTAGGGAAATCCTGCTTGGAGTATTGTACCTGTTCTAGGAACCAGAGGAAAGATGCAGAGAAATAAGTTTTGTTCTCTTTGTCAGCATCCATTTGTAAATATGTTATTATGCAGTCCTTATATTACAGTTGATGGCGATATCCAAGTTATTAAAGAGTGTAACCATCAGAGAAATTTTCAGAGCCCAGGAGCTTACTGGTAAAAAAGTTAGAAGAAGCTCTTAGGACACACATCTATGACATGATAGAGGCAAAATGTATAAGGAAAGCATATAATCATAAGGATTCAAAATAAATTAATTACTATCACATATGTAAATTATATCTTCATGTGATTTTTATATGATCATATAGATTGGAATAAGTGAGATCCACTTAATGTTAAATGTTGGTTTGAAGGAATGTACTGATCTTAAATTGAGTCACTGCACCTGGTGCATTTGCACTTCACAAAGCAGCATTTTTAAGAAAAAATGCAAACTTTATCTAGGCCACTGTCAGGAAGTGATGAATGAGGTCAGCGGTGGCGTAACCCCAATTCTTATCCCTTGGGTGCTATTGGCTCCCCTGAAAGCATTTGCTAGCTGGTTTCAAAATATGCAAGATTTTCTATTGAATATCTGTGGAATCACAGCTTTTATTTAGTTTCTGAAGTATTTTGTCAATCAGGAGGGAACAGTGTATGCAGCAGAGTACTGTTTTCAACAGGCTATATAGTGCTATCCATCATAAATAGAGGTAGAAAGAGTTATTTGCTGAAGTATGAATTTGTACAGGTTCACAACTTCACCTATCAACTTTAAAAGCTAGCATTTGCATTAGAGTAAATCAGAAAGGCAACATTTGAATAACTGATTAAGCAGTCTGCTATACCACCTCTCACAACCTTTTGAAATACCACCTTTATGCTGGAATCAATGGAGTTATGGTAAAAATAACACAGAGTAACTGATATCGTTAATTTGCTGTAACATTACCCAATGTACATTTTTCTCGGCACTGTAAAGTAGGAATTAACTGGCCTGTTTTCTATTTGACTTGTGAATCCCCTTTTGTACCATATATATGCAAAGACATAAATAGACTATAGACTAAGTCCAAACTAAGGGTGAGTTTGCAGTTTGGCAATAATAAAATCAGAGTTTAAACAGAACAGATATGTGAGATTTCAGGACCTTAGATCTTGAATATAATGGTCCTTTGATGGTTTGATTTCAGATAAGTATAATTCTCTCATTGAAATGCGTGTTAATCTGCAGAACCGGAATGGTGGGTTCTCTGGCAAGTCCTATGCAGTCTGTTGTATTTCATGTTCATACAAATCACTTCCCCATAACATTTTAAAAAATGATCAATGGTATATATAAAGATAAGGGGAATATGTGACATCATAGATCTATGTTTTCATATAGAAAATAAATCTAAACTCTTGTGTTATTCAACTTTGTGTTTACTAATGAATACCAAAGCTTGATAACTGTGCCCTGCTGTTAGGAATGCTTTTATCTTTGCCAAAACCATAGCTTTACAAGAAGAATACAAGTCAGATGATAAAAATTTAATACATTCATTATAATGGCCTTTTTTTCCCCTCCTACTACATAGAAATCCAGCATCTGATAATAGTACTTAGACACAGAGGAAGAGGGAGAGAAAATGTAGTTTCACTGCACTAACCATTAGCAGCAGTTTTTAAATCAGCAGCAGCAGAAAGATGATGGTATACTTTAATTTCTTCCATGACTATGATCACGTAAGTTTACAGTGAAATCAATATTGCTGATAAAATGGTGATAATTTGCTTAAAGTTTTTAAAAAGGACCTATCCAAACCGTCCTCATTCCAAATAAGCAAAACCAAAACAGTACAGACAAAACGCAATCAAACAAAATATGGAAGCCAATAATGCTCCCCACAAAATAAGGATTTATTTTTAACAAGCTGCAAAAAGGCAACGGTAAACTGCTCTAAAGTTATACTGAAAAGGCACAGAGTGTCTTAGTCCACACCTCCTTGTGCTGTAAAATTTTTGCTTTGTAGAAAAGAATGAAAAAATAAGTAGGAGGAGAAAGAAGGCAGAGAAGGCTGATTAGATGCCTGGGCTAAGTACTATGTTTCTGAAGCCCTTCTGGCTGCTCCTGCTCAATGACATGCACTCTCCACCCAGATCACAGCTGATCTTTGGCAACTAACAAAATCAAATATTTGTGTGTAATTAAGGGTGCATATTGCTTTGTGTTTGGTACACTGCTGTTGGCTCATAAATAAAACATGCCACAAGCTACTATTTACAGGGGAAGAGAAGTCTTTAAAAAGGAACTTAATGGGAAAACGTATGAATCACATTTTATTCTTATGTACTTTTTCTTTTTCTTAGAGGAACTTGTTCTGTGAGATAATTTAACTCAAAATTAAAGGCAATGGGTTAGCATACTGAAAAAGTGCTGGTGAGTTTTTGTGTATCTGTCTGTGTGCAATTTGACCTCATAAATTTAAAAACTAAGTGACTTAAAGCAGTCACTTCTTCCAGTTCCTGCCACTTTGCCCTCACTCCAACTTGCATATGCCAGCATCCAAAATATTCTTCACATTTATTTCCATGTTCTCTTCAATTATGTGCAACTGTGAGCCTATATTTTCTCTTCCTGACCAAGAACAGCAGCAGACAGAAAGTGTGAAGTGTGTTGGTACGCAACAACTGGCTGACGAGGATACTCTTCAGACCGTCACTGCTCGCAATGAAGACGTAGTAATGTCAGCCTGCGCCATCGAGGGGCAGTTCAGTATCCTGAGAAGAAGGAGGTTTTGAGGTTTATGTAGGTTTTGAGGATTCTGTACAGGGCTGAGAACTGCTGTATCAAGAGGCCTAAACAGGAGAAGGAAGACACTTGGAGAATGACAATGCAAGTCCTTTTAGGTAGACACAGGTTGGCTCGAACCCCAGCACTAACTCCGCAACAGCATTTGCCTTACAGACAATGCAGAGTAGCAGGAATCTTTTCAGTGACAGAGAAATAGGAAAAAGCAAGTCTCCTGTGGTATCCCTGATATGTGGTATCCCTGAAATAGCTCTGAAATCCGCCTCTACTTTGATGGTTTAAATTGGCCGAGCTGGCTCAAGTCGAGCTGCTATTAGTACTATTAGTAGCAAGAGGCAGGCAATGGAGAGTGCTGGCCCATTCTGGCCCCCAGTAGAGGATTAGTCTGAGTGCAGTTTTGGTTTTTTTTTTAACATCAAATTCATTTATTTTAAATTCTTTCACCCTGACCTCAGTGCCAAAATGTTGATTTCACTGGTCCTTCTTTTGCTAATCATCTCTTCTTTTATTGCAGAATCATTAAGAAGTTCATTTTCCTGACTCACTTCCTCTCTGTAACATATTTAGCACCTGTTTTGCTTTGTAAGAGTTTCTGTAGTGCATCACATCATAGAGTAATAGGCAAAGAATAACAACTGCTGCATTTAGACAATGCACTCAAGTAGAGGGCAGAAGCAGCAAATATCTGAGCATAAATGAAGGTTAAACAGATGTGAAGTGTGGAAAGAATCAATTTAACCACTTTTACATTGAGAGAGGAAAAGAAGCACTCTTGTTAATACAAAGTCTGTTTGACAGTCATTGTTAATGGTAATAAGATGTATTTTTAGAAGAGTAGCACATATGAATCTAATGATAAATAGATCCACATAACACAAGGTGCTGCACAAACACAGGGTAGGAAGATAACGCAGCATCATTGACCCTATAATCGAAGAGTAACATAAAATATAACAGATAAGTGTAGTTGTTTAAAGAAGCAGCAATATGGTCAGCATCACAGGCAGCAGTCATAGTTCATCAACTGATACTAATGGTCAAGGTTTTTTTATCATGTCAGAATGATTTTTTTTGAATGGATTTGAAATGAGAGATTGTTTATCAAATGGTTGGAGAGAAGAAGAAAACATAAAGATGTATACTGAAATTCTTACAGGAGGACAAAGAGGGTTAGGTGAAGGTAAGTCAACTAAATGAGGAATGCCAGTTTTGACATAGTGCAGTTTATTATATCAGTGCAATGAATCAGTCAGTAGAAAATATAATGGGCAGAAGATAATAAAATCAAGAATCCACACTATTTTTTTTTCATATGCTTTGACAATAATGATGAGAAAACAGGAATGGACAACTTACTATTCGGTAGCTGAATTTTTTGCATGCAAAACTACACAGTTCAGTACTGACCGTCATTTTGAATAACTGTCACTTTTCTGCCTGTGGGCGTACTAGAGACTAGCACTTTGCAAAATGGAGTTTGGAAACTGGTCTTTACACTTCAAATCTTAAAAAAATGAAAAGCTAATATATTAATGGTATAGGTCAGTGCATGCTGTCAAGATTTGTAACAACCAGTACCATTTACAGATGTCTTGCTTCTGTCCTTGCATTGCTCTTTGCTATCACTCATACTCCTTATTGCCTGAAATATCAGAAAAACAAACATAGTAGAAAGCTCAGACTTTTGGCCACTGTTGAATGACTGAGTTATATTTGACTAGTAAGCAAGTTGAGCTCTAGCAGGGTATTCCTGCAGGATCCAAGAAAGATAAAAATTAATGTCCCTCTTGAAATAGAGTGGTACAGATGGTTCTATGTTATAGCTATCTTCAAACACCAAATGTCAAACTACTCTGAAACCAAGAAAAGACACTGCAAAAGTTTAAATATAATCTGCTCATGGAATACGTCAGATTACTAAATGTTTCCTGAAACTTTTACAACCCTTGTTGTTGAAATCACGCAAATAGTATACTGATGGAAATAATATGCCAAGAGCCTGAAGAATATTAGCATATATAAACAAATCCTCTCATCACAGAATCACAGAATCACAGAATGGTTGAGGTTGGAAGGGACCTCTGGAGATCATCTAGTCCAACACCCCTGCTCAAGCAGGGTCACCTAGAGCACGTTGCACAGGATTGCGTCCAGGCAGGTTTTGAATATCTCCAGAGAAGGAGACTCCACAACCTCTCTGGGCAACCTGTGCCAGTGCTCTGTCACCCTCACAGTGAAGAAGTTTTTCCTCATGTTCAGATGGAAGTGTCTGTGTTTCAGTTTGTGCCCGTTGCCTCGCGTCCTGTTGCTGGGCACCACTGAAAAGAGTCTGGCTCCATCCTCTTGACACCCTCCCTTCAGATACTTGTATACACTGATAAGATTCCCCCCTCAGCCTTCTCTTCTCCAGGCTGGACAGGCCAAGCTCTCTCAGTCTTTCCTCATAAGAGAGATGCTCCAGTCCCCTAATCATCTTTGTAGCCCTTCGCTGGACTTGCTCCAGTAGTGCCACATCCCTCTTGTACTGGGCAGCCCAGAACTGGACGCAGGACTCCAGATGTGGCCTCACCAGGGCTGAGGAGAGGGGGAGAATCACCTCGCTCCACCTGCTGGCAACACTCTTCCTGATGCAGCCCAGGATACCATTGGCCTTCTTGGCCACAAGGGCACATTGCTGCCTCATGCTTAACTTGGTGTCCACCAGCACTCCCAGGTCCTTCTCCGCAGAGCTGCTTTCCAGCAGGTCAACCCCCAGCCTGCACTGGTGCATGGGTTTATTCCTCCCCAGGTGCAGGACCCTGCACTTGCCTTTGTTGATCTTCATGAGGTTCCTCTCTGCCCACCTCTCCAGCCTGTCCAGGTCTCTCTGAATGGCAGCACAGCCCTCTGGTGTATCGGCCTCTCCTCCCAGTTTTGTATCGTTGGCAAACTTGCTGAGGGTGCACTCTGTCCCTTCATCCAGGTCATTGATGAAGAAGTTGAACAAGACTGGACCTAGTACTGACCCCTGGGGGACACCGCTAGCTACAGGCCTCCAACTAGACTCTGTGCCACTGATCACACCTCTCTGAGCTCTGCCATTCAGCCAGTTCTCAATCCACCTCACTGTCCACTCATCTAGCCCACACTTCCTGAGCTTACCTATGAGGATGTTATGGGAGACAGTGTCAAAAGCCTTGCTGAAGTCTAGGTAGACAACATGCGCTGCTCTTCCCTCATCTACCCAGCCAGTCATTCCATCATAGAAGGCTATCGGATTGGTTAAGCATGATCTCCCCTTGCTGAATGCATGCTGACTACCCCTGGTCACCTTCTTTTCCTCCACATGCTTAGAGATGGCATCATGTTCCAACATATTTGACTGTGATACAGGGTTGTGCTGGACAGTTGCTGAAGTAGACTAACTTGGCAAAAAAATGCTAGTTTTTGAAAGTATCTTCCATACTATGTTTATCCTTAACACTTGGAAACTCACAGAGGTGTTGGAAAAAATACATTTAAAATTTTATTTAGGTTAACTGAAAGGCTCTTTATTTGAAACAGAGAATAAATTAGTGCTGACTAATCAGTTATGACCTATGTATTTGGTATATGATTATTTTATATATGTAATCCTGTATTGTTTTATAATCTGTATCTTTAAATTGGTTAATTCAATTGATTGTATTGGATTAGTCTTTATTCTTCAACCATCTGATCCAATGCCCATAAAAGTGTAGAATGAGGCACTAAAAGAAAACAGGTTTGTTCCCCTAGGATTCAATTTATTTAAGCAGCATCTAACAAATGAAATTGGGCTTGTGCTTATTGCTTAAGGGAAAAAAAGTGCTTTGAAATTAAAAAAAAGTGAAGGTTTAATTTATGTCTTATTTGACCTCTTTGTTACAAAGGAGTTTAAAGATCCCTAACAATTCAAAGATTTCTTGACTTCATAGAGATATTGGAAACTGCTACTCTTCAGCAGTTTCATGAATTTTTCATGTTAAGTGATCACTGTGATAGCCTTTTCAGATGAGAAGTCCCCACTCTTTACATAACTATTTATCTAGTCTATATATCTGCCAACCATTCTATTCATTATGATCAGAGGCACCCTAGAACTTGAACTTCTGTTCTATTTTAAAGTAAGCTGTCATGCAGGTAATTTTATATTTGTCTTTTAATTCTTCCTATCTAATGCAACTGTTTCCCTGGCATAAGAATTCTGCCCAGGGTAACTAGGGAAACCTTGAAAACAGATTGTGCTGGCTAAAGACAATTATAAATCTATTAATTTATTTTACTTAAAAGAAGACCGACTTCAGGCTACAAATTATATTCATTCCTAGCAAAGGTGTGAAGAAAGAGCAGAAAGGTTTCTTATTGCAGAGGAATGGCTGCGTAAAGGAAGTCTAGCTTCACTGCAGCTAGTGGTAGATGAGAGGAAGGAGGAAAAGCAATTCTGGCAGCTTTATTCAGTGAGTTCCAATAGTGAATCATACGTTCCCTCACAAGCCATTTGGAAACATAAGAAATCCTGCCCTGATGTCTTCATAAAGCTGTAAAATGAAAACCAAATGAAAAGCTGGTCAACTTTCTGATGAAGTCACATTGAGAACCTTCTTCATATGGCTTATGGCATACCCACATGCCTCAGAGCCAGCGCATGATGAGTAGTATGCTAGTGGGAATTGACAAGGTGTGAGCCATCCTATATCACGCTGACCTGGAGAAGAGCTAGACTAGGCATTACAGACAGGCCTATACTGCTAAATAAAAGGGGACCACTTTTTGTCTCTGAGAGCAAGAGACATGGACTGCCTAACAGCTATACTGCTTAGGACTTTCCTACCTCCCACGTCATGTCTGACTTGCAAAAATCTGTTTGGAGCAATCCAAAATGGAATCAGAACTAACAACCAGGAGACCACCTCGTGTGTGATGCTTAGACTTGCCTGACCCTTTAGTTTTTTACTTAAACCTAGCCTCAAGGGCCTCTTTACGCAGCCCCTGCTGGCTCATCTTCCCAGGCTTACCCAGAATGTCCTCTTCCTCCCAGTGTAGTCTCTCTGCCAGTCACCTCATGCCACAGTGGACGTCCGTACCTTGCATGCCCTTCTACAGCTGCAGTTTGATTGCTCCTACCGCAATGGTTTCCACGCGAATAATGCAGAGTTCTTTGTAAAACCTAGAAAAGACATCATCAGATTAGAAAAACTAACTGTTTTTTAACCTATTAACTCTTTCCCATCTCTAAACTTGTAGTTACAAGTCCTGGTAGATAATGTTTCAGTTTCAATAAACTCAAATAAGTTATATCAGTCCCAAGAGCAGACGGTATCTGTTCCGCTGTTTGTCAACAATTTGAAAACCATAATTCTTCTTTTTGCAAAGTTGTATTTATCTAAGGCATAATATCTTGCAATGAAAATAAAGACCACTCAATAAGAAAACAAACCAGCGAAGCAGACCTGCTTATTTTATTTAAGGGAAAGAAAAAAGAAACTTGATCATTAAAAGGCAAAGTGAAATTTCTGCAGCAAAGTCTGACACTGGGAGTGTATGTATGCTTACTGTGAACTACCCTTTTCTTTGAAAATACTGTAAATTGTACAAAATTGCATATGTTACATAGTTCTTCTCAGTGGAAAATTAGTATTAATAACCTTTACTGAGTTGCATGTATTCAATCATATTCTATATGAGCATATTTTTATTCACTATAATAGTTATTTTCCTACATATATATAAAAATTTGATCTACACTATTTCAATATCTGACTGTGATATGTGTACTACAAGATAAATCTTGCAGACCATGTCTTCTCCCTTTTCTACACCTACAAGTTTCTGTTCTCCTTTGCTGAGAATGGGGACCTATATGAGCACCCTGCTTTGCCTCGCAAAAGTTTCTCAATCATCAATGGCAAAAATATTGCAGTAAAGAGTCAGGGACAAATCAAGTGTTTTCATCAGGGAGAAATCTAGTTGCGTGGATAAGTCTGCAAAAAGACCTTCTACAACTTCCATAGCAGCATTAGCCTTATTTTCTTACCTGCAGCTACATGGATATGGATAAAGGTTCCTTCCATCCCTATTAAATCCCTTCCTTGACTACAAGAGAGGAACCCCTAAGCTTTAAAGGTGGAGCATCTACATTCATCTTTACTCTTTCTTATTGCTGGCATGTACTCATTATAGCAGTGATTGTACTATGCTTGGAACAGCATGATGAATACCATATTACAGTATGCAGTGCAACATGAGCACTAATTATTTTTCTTGTATACAGGTAACATAGCTGTTCTTGAACTCTGCTTTGTAACTTGCAACATAAACGTTATGAGGCACCTGATTAATCTGTGGGGTTTAGAGCCTCTCCTACATGCAGCTTTGTAGCCTCCAGCCACGCTGAAAGCCCACTGAATTTGGCTGGATGAAACTTGGGTGGGGATAGTCACTCAGGAGACCGGCCAGCACTCTTCCTGCATATAAGGTGATAGTGAGGCACTGAGCGCTGGGTATGACTAGAGGCAGCCAGTTCTCAGAGTCTTCATCTACTACAGAGTTTCATGAGGATATCTGCAACTTAAGGCTTTAGAGGACCCTCTACATTACTCTTATGGGCACAGCAGCCAATTTGTATTGGGCCAGTAAATGAGAAAGCTGCCAACAATTCTCTCTTATCCCCACCCCTTTATTTTCCAGTGCTGAACTCATGTGTACCAGTAACACCTCTTACCCACCAAATCTGGGAAAGCACAGTTGTTCGCTTGCTTTTGTGTCTTCACAGAACTCAGTGAAAATATATTGAATGTTTTTAGGCACACATAATAATGAGTATATGTAGAAATTAATTAGATGATCTTTCTGAATAAGATACTAGCAGATTAAAATGTAATTATGAAGTCAAATATAATTTTCAGTATATAGATCAAATTTTAATTGCTAGACTAATTACAGAAAGACAAGAGACCTTTGAAATGATTTGATTGAACAATTTATCAAATGTAGGGTTTGTATGATTCCTCTACCTCTCCCCGCTCCTTGGCAAGTCATACTAGTCTTCACATAGTCATGTAATAAAAGCTTTTTATTTAGTCATTTAGAAATTTAAGTCCTTGGATAAGACCAATGAACCATTGCATTAATATGCTAACTGGTACTTTAAGGGGTCTAGAAATGATTAAAGCCTTAAAATATTTATTACTGTTTTGCTTTCAGCCAATGTGGGAAGTGAGCACACTGTCTAAATTTAAAGATTTGTTTGTGAAAAGATTCTAAAATAGAAAGGACTTTTAACAGTATTAAGGAAAATATTTCTAATTTGGATATTTCAGCCACTTGAATGTTTTTAACTGATATAAGAAACTCCCTGTTGGGCATAACTTCATTCGTTTGGGATATTTTTGCTAATTAAGTCAACTAAAAGGTGAGACAGTGTCATTCAGCACTATTCAGTCCTCAGACTATAAAAAAATACAGAATCTTAAGGAATGGCAAGGTCTATTCTAATGACAGACTATTCCATCACTTCAGAAATGACCATCTGCAGGGCTCTGCTCTGCTACAACACGTGAACATCATAGAATATCAACAGGAAGCATGCAGAAAGGTTTACAGTTTAATTACAGAGATAAGTTTGAACATGAAGTAATTTACAAGTAAACAAAAAGTAGCTGCCATATGAAAATCAGGATTAAATTGAGTTTAGGATTTCTTAAATGTGAAAGTCTGATTTCTCAATTTGATTTTTATTTCCTGGTATTATATTTTCAGTAATCTGTGATTTAACAGTATGTTTTCTAAAGCAGGAAGTAACTATTTAAAATATGCACTATAGGATTCATTTTTATTAAAAGGTATACTCTAAGGACAACTAATCTGGTTACATAAAACTCTCCCCACAAACTCACGTACTTTCTGAACCTGTTTGATATAGTACACATAATATACAATGAGTCTGTTGCAGCTCTTTCTGAATCTGAATCTACAGTGGGAGAGGGAGTCGTCTTTTTTTGGAGTGAGAAACAGGTGTGGTGATTTCCAGATTACAAAGAGGCAAATACAAGAGACAGATGTTGACTATGATAAGGAGATGCTGATGTATATATGATTAATGTATCACTATGTATGGTTTGGGACAGTTCCGTATGACCTCTTTACTCAGATTAAAAGCATGTGCTCTAAATAATGGTAGGCTTTTAATTTAATCAGCATTTGCCTTTATACTGCCAGGACTCAAGTGGAAATGTCATGGGCATTTAGGTTGATGAGACCTTGCAGCTACTATGTCATTCATGTTAAGGACAGTAAATGACTATATATTTGATCTTTGCTGTTATATCCAGTTACACTGTGGATTGAAAAATTATAGAAGCTGTAGAAAGTTGTCAATATGTGCTTTACTAATACAGATCAAATCCTGTTTTGTGGATATCCACTTCACTGTGATTCTTGAATGGTATCATTTGTTATTCACATAGAGTAATAGTCCACCCTACTTTCATGAGACTAAATTTAAACTTACATGAAATATATTGTTTAGCATAAAATACTGATCCTCAGTGAAGCCATATATTAGAGGTTTGACATCACAATACCATATTGTTCATAAAGTCGGCAGAATTTCCATGCCTTGAACACGTGCAAATTAAAGCCTTGAATGTTATTGAAATAGAACATAGAAATACAAGATAAACCCTTTCCATCAGACTGCACCTTACCACAAGATGCCTATAAGAGCAAGCTGTCTACAAATACATTTTGATTTTCTTTTCCATTTTGGGATGATCCAAAATTTATTTCAATAAATAGGAAAAGTCCCATCAGCCTTGTTGTATGTTCTGTGGGTTGTATCATGTGATACTGATGCATAATGAAAGCCATAAAACTACCTTTTCGAGACCAAATTTACTGACAGCTCTGTGATGTTCTGGTGGACTGCAGCTATGTATGCACCTCTATAAAAATGCTTTTAAAGCCTAAATTTAGGCATTTGCAGCCTGGCAATGAATTGCTGCCCTGGGCTAGATAGAGGTGTCTAAATGTAGGTGCAAAAATTTGAAGTAGGTGTCTAAGTTCCATCGTAGACAATGGAAATCTAAGGTCAATTCAGTTGCCTAAACATAAGATCCACATACTACATGCTCTAATAGCAATCTTCATGCCAGATAGCTCTCCATGAGTTTTTTTAATAGATCTTATGATATCTGCTAGTCCTGTGTCAAGTTTTTGGGTACCACAGGGCCTGTCATATGGCATTGGAAGCCTATATATTGCCTTTATAATCAAAGGAGTGACTCATCTGCTTGAAAATGGGATAAATTATCCTCTGGAGATGGTTCTAAAATCAATGGCAAGAGATGGGCAATCTAGATAAAAAACATACACCGCAGGCCTATATAAAATTAGGTAAGGTGAAGTCTACCCTTTTCATTCTATTTCTCTGTCTCAAACATTTTCAGAACAGTAGTCAATATGCCACTGACCTAATCACTTGTTTTCCACCAAAATTTATAGGAAATGATATTAATCTTGAAAGAATTTAATTGAGCTTAAGTGAAATCTATTTTGCAATGGAAGATTTTCTAATCCCTATTGAATTCCTTTGATAAATTAAAGAAAATGTGTTTATTCAAATCTCTTTCAGTTTGCAACTGCTCTGTGTGGGCTTGTATTTGTAACCCTGATGCAGCTAAATACTTTAAGAAATACTTCAATCATGATGTATTGGTCTGAAATTCCAATAAGAGAAAAAAGTCAAAGGAATTGTGTAGTTGGACCCAGGATAGAGCTACTAATACAAACAGAATGAACACAAAAAAGAGGAGGGGACAAATAAGTTTTCTGGTGAAACATAGTATTTTCAGAGCTAAGAACAGAGGGGAGGATTTCCCTTGCCTTTCCCCAAATAAAAATACCTCTTCATTTGGTAAAATATGCATTTTTAGCACTAAATCTATTTTTCAAAGATACATTCTCCTGGAAATCTTCTGGTATTCTTTTCCTCTTGAGATGATACACAAAGTTACTGTGGGTAAAGGGACTGTCCAATGACTCTATATCCAGTAAATTAAACTAAATGGTTTTACTATGGAGATATCTGAATAGATTTAATAAAGCTTACAAAAGAGACTAGAAAAATATGCTAGAAATAAGTGAAACCCTTAAACAGAGTTATAATGAAGCTCATGCAGGCCTTAATTATGCAATCCTTCGGTGAATATTTCCAAGCTAAATACCACTACAGTCATTTTATTGAATGTAATGACATTGAGAAGAAAAATCTCTTTAATAAAATATAAAAGCGTGACTTTATGAATTTCAATTCATTTCTACTTGTCAAAAATATTTTATGTTACTTATTCTGAGAAAACAGTCTTCCTAATTGCTCTGAGGTATAGACTTTCCAGTAGTTTTTGAGAGCACAGACCTCTCTGTAAATCTGCTTGTACAGCTTGCTCAGTTCAAATTAAATAAGAAATTGTGTGATATAGAGAAAACTTCAGTGGTATTGTCAAAGTAAAATAGACCAGATGCAAGTTAGGTATAGATCCACTGTAAATTCCTTAAAATATTCTTTAAAAAGACAAAAAATTCTATATAAGTCAGTATCAGCAGTTTGAATGGTAGGTATTCTTTTTAAAAAGTCTCATTACAGCATCTTTTGTTTCTTATTCTTTACAAAGTTTAGCCTTTGATTTAATGAGGGTCATTTCACAGTTTCCTCCTTCCTGTGCTTTTACGTTGTGATAGGCATGAGCATCAGTATGTCTCCTAGTGAGAAAAAGTGAGTATATGCATGAATAAGAGATAGGTCAGGCTTAGTGTAATAGTGGCTGGCTTGTGTGTATTGTATGTGTATAGGCATAGAGTGCATACATACGTGTATGCGTATCATGCCTGTAAACGAAGAAAATGAAGAGCAAAGCACAGAAAAAGTCATTCTCTTTCCCCTCACTCAAACTAGGCCCTTTCCCTCCTACTGTGGCACCTTCCCATCTGACCCTTTTCCATCCATCTGAATCTAAGCTTTCTACAGTTATACCATATTTATACCAGTTGATAGTTTCCTGAATAGAGGAATCCTTTTTTCTCCCTTTTGGATAATTTTCTTCAAACAGATTCTGACTCACAGCAATGTATATTTTCTAGCTGAAGAACTTCAGTTTGCAAATGTGTTCTCTCAGCCATTTCTAAAATTAAATAAATAGGGCAGGAATAAAAGAATAGGACTATAATGTACAAATTCTGACTTTAAGGCCATAGAAAGACTTGATGAACATAGACTATCTGTTGCTTCTTTTCAATGTAATGAGCTATTTCACTACAGTTATCAATATGCTTACTTATGCCATACAATTAAGTTTGGTGGAGGGAACTACAAAATAGGATTGACTAAACTAGCTTCAGAACTGGAAGCAATGTATCCTTGCTGGTAGAGATCCAAATCTGAACTCATCAAAACTGTTTCTAGGTACCAAAGTTAATTAGGTCCACATTAATGAATTTAAACTGCTTTGGGGGGTGGGTTTTTTTGTTTTGGTTTGGTTTTGGGGTTTTTTTTTTGGCTGGGTGCTGCACCAAGTTTACGTAAGCTGTCTCCTTTAGGGATAGTTTTCATGCTTCTATGCTATGCTCCATTGAAAAATATAGATATGCCAAAGAAAACTATAAATTGGGTGCTCAAAAGCCTATGTCACAAATTAGTATATCACTGTGTGATGAAATATTGCTTTAAGAAGTGTAACAGGGCTCTCTCTGTTCATTGAATAAGACCTGAAATGTTTTTGTCTGGTTTATACAATTCTCTAGAATAATATTGAGGTGTATAAAAGCATATGTGCACAGCTTATGAGTGAATTCATGTAACTAAACACAGTTATCTAAAATATAGACGTTCTCATGAGTTCATCATACTTGGTTCTACTTTTAATCAATGGAGAACAGTAGAGCTTCTAGAGTGTGACTCACTGCATCCTAAAAGAGACATCTAAATGTGACTATAGCATTAAAGTGCCTGTTTCTTCACATCAGCTATAGAGGGAGCCTATAGTGACTAGCATAAACTTCTGCATTGTAGATATCTCAGGCCAGAAATCCCATGCTAAATGATAAAATAAATTCTCTTGCAGCATATGTTATAAAGATCTGAATTTCCCTGGAAAGAGTATGATAATGAATAATCAATGTAAGCATTAAAAATGACTAATCAGCTCTAGAATGGTTACATCCCTACTGTGTATTCATCAAAGTGCTTATGAAAATTATATATTTTTAAAAAAATTTCTAAATATATACACTATGTTTTCTTTAAATCCTAATAAGAATTTTCAAAGCAAAATGACTGTAGGATGTTATATCAAATGTATTACTTTCAAACAATTCCAGTGGTTCATCTGAGTTGTATATGAGTTTCTGTAGTACTTACAATGCTATTATTAATACAAAAAAATGAAAAGCAATAATAGAAAAGAAAATAAGAGGACTTGTTATTCAGCTGTGTTGTAATGGACTGTGCAATTTTTCTATTTACCTACTAAGCAACTGGACCCACAGAAGGCTTCTCTATTAGTGAAAAGAGATTCCTGTCTATTCTGAAATGAGCTACCACTAAGTCATTTCCTAGTATTGAAGTACTTGAACAAGGGGCTCATCTTCATGAATAATGGCACATTTTTGTCAGAAGAGATTAAGGAAGATTCTTCCCAAATTACCTGATAGTATTTGTAGCTATGCTTTGGTCATTTTTCTACTATGCAGAATTATCTGGCTTGAAAGTATTGTTCCAAAGGAAAAAAAAAAGGAGTTCTACAGCCTCGGTGCCAAGCACATGTCTCTGGTCCTAAATACCATGGGCTTATATGTATACATACATACATACATACATATATAAATGTGTGTGTGTGTGTGTGTGTGTGTGTGTGTGTGTGTGTGTATACCTTTATAAATAGATATATAGTCCTGTAAAAATGTTGCTGCCTAAGGGTAGTAAAGTGCTAGGCAGCCACTGGGTGGGGAGTGTTTGAAGATACTGGTTATGCCAAATGATAGCAGTCATCTACCTTAACAGAGGTCTAAAAGTTTAATCTAAATTTGAGCTACTGACTGTAAGTTTTAACGTACACATCTCTAAAAGCCTTCCACCTCTTGGGCCATGATTTTAGGATAAAATTCATTGCCCTTTAGAACTATCTATTTGTCTTCAGAGGCTGCAAGGACACCTTAGGTTGCTAGCTCAGATTAAAATGGCATAGATGTCCCCAAATGCTGGAAATAGGTTCCCCACGGTGTAACTTAGGTGCCTACGGGCCATTGGAATCAGTCTAGTCCTGACTCACTGTCGGATATATGTATCACTTCTCTAAAACTAAGCTGGGCTACTACAAAAGTTATGCCAAGAGCAAAGGGATCAGAACTCGTAGCAATAAGGGTTATAAATTAGCCGGAACAGGGCATGGGCTACGCTTTGAAACTGTTGTTTATCAGAAAGTTTTATTCTGCCTTATGATGCAGGCTTTGTTCTTTCTTTTTCCTGTCCTGTGCCCTCTTCAAGCTTAAAATGATCTTCCTACCTCTTGCCAAGACCTACATTTCTTTTGCTGTGCTGAGTATAGTTATTATCATTCCCTGGCATCCTTTTCTATGGAGGACAACTGCATTGCTATGCAGTATACAGTCCAGTAGTTATTATGTACTCTTGAATTTAAAAATCTCAATAACTTATATTGCTGTCTGTTGTCAAAATTTTTCAGTAGATGAAGTATAAATGGAAATTTAAACATGGCTCAGCACATTGATGAAATCATTAACAGTGAAAATATAAACAGACTGTCTTTCAGCAAATGCAATCCTCAGGGGGCTGAATTAAAACTGTGATGTGTTGTCATATATTGCAAATAATTCATGCATAAAAGGGAAAGATGATAATATTGACAAATAAAAGAAGCATTTGGAATAAATGATAACTGAAGTGATCTTCATATTTGATGTCAAATATTCTATCAAACTCTTTTATTTTAATCCTCTTTTTTTCGTAAGGCCTGTAGACCAGACTGGTGCTGCAAGCTGGGAGCATTGTCTTTAAAAAAAATTCTTCCATTGTAACTGGTAATGTAATAAACATAGTGACAGATATTATCTCTTACTCCTGGCCAATCTCAAGATTTAATATTTATATTGCATAGTGCCCAAGCAATGGGCATGTCAGGTCAGTGAATCTTTAGCAGAAATCAATATCTACTTAAGTATACAGTGGTAAATATAAAGAGGTTACATATAAATAAACTGAGTACTAGAATAATGTGGTTGCTAGTTGCCATTTTTGTAGACAGAGCTGATACTGTTGCTATATATACAATTGTCTAAAGCTTTCTGTTACAATCCACATTTTTAGCAGATTCAGTAGCTGTGAGAATTCAAACGTTTGTCTGCTTTCTGCTAAAGGCAGATATTAGTATTTTTAAAGTTTTATTCAACCTCAGTTATAGCACTTTATAAACATCAAGTTCTTGAATTTGTAGTATTATTCTCCTTATAAGAACACTGGATTTTTTTTTCATTTTATATAGCAGCATAATCCAATAAGCGGGAAAATACTGTGTTAGACATATTTATCAAAATATATGCAGTTTATTATGCACTATCCTACTGAAATACCTAGATTTGCACTCTTGTTTTCATAATAGAGCAAATGTCAAAATGTCATTGTGCATAAAGGTGTAGCATCTGTATGTTTTGTGGTATTTTTTGGATTCCTTCATGAAGGTTTGTATAGTAACCTCATTAAGACATTGAAAGCAATGGGAAGGCCAACTGAGAAACTTTGTAGCCGGAGTCAAACCTATATAAGCAGGAACACTTACCCACATTCTTTACCTGACTACTTTTCTTAAATACTCTTAAAATTTTTGCTTCTCTTACTAAAACTATTCTTAACCCCTGCCTTGCCCCCTCTCTTCAAATGGTTGTTTAGTACGTATATTCCACAGCCTTACTTAGATTTCCTTGATTTATCAGGCTCTATCCTTGCAGCTTAAAAGGGTGACTTAAGTGCCATGCTGCATTGCTTCTACAACTCACAGCTTTGGCAAACTTCTCATATTATTCTACTATAGGGTTTTCATTATTTATTGTAGCTAATATATCACTGCATAAGGTTACAGTAATAGACATACACAAATAGGAAGATCTTTTAGCCTGGCAAGAGGTGGAAATATTGAAAGAAGTATAGCTTGCTCTTTACTGCTCCACAGAAACTCCTATAACTGTCATACATGGTAGCATCTGAAGTGTATGAAAACAGTTTGTCCAGATATGTTATCAAAGCGCATTGCTGATATTGTAGGTGAAAAGGGAGGGAAAATCACAGTGAAATCTTAGAAATGCTTTTTTTTTTTTCAGAAATACAAAATCAGCTTATTAATCTAAGGATATTTGTGGTCAACCTTGGAAAGAGAAAGAAATTAATGAATATCAACTTATTCTGTAAACTGAAATGTCCCAGAAATAAATACTTTCTTGTGGATAGCTCTCATTCTTTTAACATGAATGGGGAAACAGCTAATTCTGTGGCACAGAGATGCCTTTTCTGCCTAAATGGCCAATATATTGTGTCGTTCTTTTCATTAACTCTTACTATTATTCAGAAAGACTGCTTGCATAAGGCATAGAACATCCGGTAACCTATTTTCCAAGCTTTTTTTGTGTGTGTGTGTGTGTGTGATATCCTGCCTGATTTCAATAGTCGTAATCAATACGGACTTTATTTTAGGAAGTGAAGGAGAAATCAGACAAATAGATTATATTCTTACACCAACCACAAGCATGCTAGACTAAAATATGTAGTGGTTTATGGAGCACTAAATCGAAACCATCTTGGTTAAAATACAATCAAATGACCGTGCACAGGCATGCTTCATTTTAGCTCATTTCCAGCCTGTGAGCAAAAATTGGGGGTATCAGTCCTCCTCTCTGTTTGATTATTCTATTATCGGAAGAATGGGGAGTGCCAGAAACATACATGTTGATTTAGTGTTGCACTGATGAAACCATTCTGTTTGCGTGATGTGTCATTTTTCATCACTTTCTTATCAAGGTGTTTCAGCTGCACCCAAAACAGGTCTTGTAATTGCTTCAGTTGCTTGTGGCAAAGTTATGTCAATGCCAGTCACTAAATAGCTTTTGACTGCTTCTTGTTGGATCAGTTAGAAAAGAAAGCTAGTGTGGCGTGGACTTCTACACAGTGATGGGGTCTTAATTCTGATTGTAAAGAAGGCTTTCTACCAAAGAATGTGGCTGCTAGTAAATATATTAAATAAAATATTGCATAAATATAGTAAGTATAATATTGCATTAAAAAGACCTATAAAGCCATGAGGGGATCATGTGGTACTTTCATAAAGTATAAAGTAGAAATCTAAAGGCAAACCCTGCTATTCTTATTAGCGAAAGCTCCTGAATTTTAGCAAAGGGTATGTCCCCTGCTGAGACTCAATGAATGCACAGAGGTAGAGAAAATACCTGTTTGGGCACTGTCCACAACCTTTCTTGCATTTTGTTAGCCGTGCTGAAATGAGATTGCGGTGAGTTAGGGGAAAACCGTGTTTCAGTGGTAATTAGTAGTTACTGGAATGTGGAAGTTTCTTCCTCCTGCTGAGCAGACAGCTGCTGAAACAGATTCAGGAAGATACCACGATTTTTCCTGATGCCTGTTAGGTACTGGGAGCAAGGATTTCAGATTCTTGTATCAGCCCTATAAGATTTTAATGCCATATTTCAAAACAGAAATGGAATGGGTCTGAAAGCATAATGTACCATGTGTCAGACAAATCAGTGCATTATAATATTTCTCCTCAAAATAATTGTGCTAGCTGTTAAACTTATTACAACTACAGGGTCCTATGTGCACATGTAAAACATAGAAGAGGGAGGCACAACTGGTTATTTTGCTATGTTACAAATTCAGAAGAAAAAGGTTGCCCATCAGCACAATTTTCTAATTGCATTTTTGAGTGTAGTAATGTCAGAAAACCAACTGGAACATACTTCTAGAAATAACTTCTACCACTCTGAGCTTTTCATAATTATGACATTCACAAACTGCTGTAGCTCAGGCACAAACATGCTCAGATTCGAGTGGTTATGTTTAGGAACAAAGAAGCTCTGACAGAGCAGGAGTTGGGATCTCAAGCTGCCTTGTACACATGTATTGGAGCAGATAGGAGAAATTTTGGGGGAAAAGACAAAGGAAGGGGCAAAGGCAGACTGGGATCCATAGGATGGAATATTTGCCTTTACTTTGAAGATACTTTGGAAATACCTTGGGTGCCCTGAAATCAGAATAGCTTTCAAGACGGAAAGAGAAACAGATTTATTGGTGTGACCACCATTGGTATGACCACTTCATATCAATCACTGACATTTGCCTTTAACCAGCCAGACATCAGCCTTTCTAAATCATGGTTTCAGCAGACCTTAGGAATGAAAGCTCCTAAATCTTTGTTTCCAAACCTGAGGATTGTGAAAGATGAGTCACTGAGTTTCCAGGCTGATTGGAAGATAAGAATTATAAACAGATATTCATAGAATTCCTATTAGCATAGGATTTCTATGTGGCTTTGCACCCTTGCTTGAACAGGATCAGCCTCCTACGTGACTGGACCTGCAGAGCTTCCTGAGTTCCTCTCTTCCACGGGAAGGAACCCATCTGTGCCTTCATGTCCACTGAGAGATACTACATTTACAGAATAGCTCTGGTGTCCATATAACTGCTATGAACATTGCAACTGATTAAAGCAGTATGACTCACTGATACATGCAAGTGAAATCACTGCTAATATTCAAAGAAGACTATAAACTGCCTTCTATTACACACAGAGTGGACAACACAGTCTAGCAGAAGTGATATTTCTGAGTTCTGTTGCATTCTCTGGGGCTGAAATCACTACAGTCTTTCAGTTTTCCAGAATCTGGTCTTCAACTCAAAAATAATGTCTCCTATACACACACACACATGCACACATGGAGCTGGAATACAGTCTACCTCCTACTGCTTGCATCTCTCCATTGCTGAAGGAGGTGATTGAGAATATACTGTATCTACTCGAACAGGCTGTATAATCCATCCTTTGACCTGGATGAAGGGACAGAGTGCACCCTCAGCAAGTTTGCTGACGATACAAAACTGGGAGGAGTGGCCGATACACCAGAGGGCTGTGCTGCCATTCAGAGAGACCTGGACAGGCTGGAGAGGTGGGCGGAGAGGAACCTCATGAAGTTCAACAAAGGCAAGTGCAGGGTCCTGCACCTGGGGAGGAATAACCCCATGCACCAGTGCAGGCTGGGGGTTGACCTGCTGGAAAGCAGCTCTGCAGAGAAGGACCTGGGAGTGCTGGTGGACACCAAGTTAAGCAGGAGGCAGCAATGTGCCCTTGTGGCCAAGAAGGCCAATGGTATCCTGGGGTGCATCAGGAAGAGTGTTGCCAGCAGGTCGAGGGAGGTGATTCTCCCCCTCTACTCAGCCCTGGTGAGGCCACATCTGGAGTACTGCGTCCAGTTCTGGGCTGCCCAGTACAAGAGGGATGTGGCACTACTGGAGCAAGTCCAGCGAAGGGCTACAGAGATGATTAGGGGACTGGAGCATCTCTCTTATGAGGAAAGACTGAGAGAGCTTGGCCTGTTTAGCCTGGAGAAGAGAAGGCTGAGGGGGGATCTTATCAGTGTATACAAGTATCTGAAGGGAGGGTGTCAAGAGGATGGAGCCAGACTCTTTTCAGTGGTGCCCAGCAACAGGACGCGAGGCAACGGGCACAAACTGAAACACAGACACTTCCATCTGAACATGAGGAAAAACTTCTTCACTGTGAGGGTGACAGAGCACTGGCACAGGTTGCCCAGAGAGCTTGTGGAGTCTCCTTCTCTGGAGATATTCAAAACCTGCCTGGACGCAATCCTGTGCAACGTGCTCTAGGTGACCCTGCTTGAGCAGGGGGGTTGGACTAGATGATCTCCAGAGGTCCCTTCCAACCTCAACCATTCTGTGATTCTGTGATTCTTTCATGGTGGGCAGAAGAACTAACTAGTGGTGCTGCCTGGGGGAGAATAATCCCTTTTACACAGATTTTCTTTCACTCAAGTAAGGATCACTAAAGATACAAAAGGTAAATTCTTCAAGATACAGTACCTGTGAGAAGATGGCAGCGCACTCGGTTCATCCATGCCCTCTGTCAAAATGACTACATTGCATTGTGTATCTGTAACCAGCAGAGTTCTGCTGCACAGAGAGGACAAATGATCTGATTTCAGTTTCATGACCACACCAGATGCACTCTTCTGGATTTCTCAAAACAAATTAAGCATTTTCCAGAATCTGCTAGCTTTTCTGCCACTTCTTCTACTGTCCGTGTGAGTTGTTGCAAATTATTATTGCATACATACTATACTATCCCCTGAAGTAAAATCAGTAGAGCCACTGAAGGTACTAATATCAAGATTCTGATGGTATTCAAGATCCCTGAACAAGGATCCACTTTTGTGATCTTTAGAAACAAGGGAAACTTTCCAACTTCTCCACATTAGAACAACATTAGAAATAAAGTTGATGTACAATGTAGTGACCATTAACTACTTCGGTGATATATTTTCACCAAGTTTACGTGAAAAAGCCTAGAGAGGGCTAGAAAAGGCCTAGAGTTTCTGTTGGTAATTTATCAGAAAATTAATTTTTACTTCAAGCACAGGAAGACATTTTAAAAACCTTTCAAACTTTTTTTAATTGTTATGAATGATAGTTTTGTTATTTCATTCCAGATACGTGGTTTTAGAAAGGATATTCTTCAGGTTTTAACTGAATGGAAACAAGTATTTCAGGCCTTCTCCTTTGGCAGGATTTCATTTCTCCTTGTTCATTTGTCATTTCTTCTTAAGTCTTCAAAATAAGTCTGTCAGTTCTGATCCATGAGATGCATACAGAAACAAAGCAAGCTATGTCTTAGTTGAATCAAAGCAATACAGTATTTCTTTTTTAGTTTTCAAAGTTTTAGTTAAATAAGTATATTCCTGTAGTCCAAGAGTTTCATGATGACCCCACTGTTCATATTTTAGAGCATTTAACTTCCCATACATTAATAATCTTACTATGTTTCACTGACTTCCAGATTTTTTTTGTGTATGCTCTATTTTCTTATGATTGCCTTTGATGTTTTTAATATTCATTTACATCCAGTTAATTGCATTGATTTTTGTGTCACCATTTATGCCAATAAATTTAGAAGAATGCATTTTCAGTTCTTTGCCTGAATAAACTCTTGTTTCTGGTGGTTTTCAATGTTTCCTGTACTTTGATATACATAAATGTGTGCATGCTCCAAGATATTTATAAAGTTGCTGGAGATTCCAAGAGAGAACGGGGGATGTAAATATCTCTTTCTAATTCTGTATCTGTTTCTAAGTTAAAAAAGCTGTCAGGACAATTTAATTAAGCTTGCATTTTGTCTCTTAGATACATTTCACTGTGCAGTATCAATAGTTTACACACAGGCAGAGAAAACATTTCAACATTTCAAAAATGTTGAAAACTATTTCATTTTAGTTACCCATCTTTTACTTAATGTGCACTGCTCTGTTGCTCGGAATGGTTGGCGTGTATTTCTATAGCAGATGCCTGAATTCCTCTTTCCTCTTCATAGTTACTCCACAGTTCTATCTTCTCATTATAATGCTTCCAAGAGGGAAGCATTTAGAAAGGTGTAAAAACACTGACTGCTATGGACATTGATGTATCTTGAGTAACCTTAACTGAAAGAATACAGCCTTGTTAGAAGTGAAATATTAACACAGATATATGAGAGATAAATGTCAAATATTATTGTAACTATATTTATGGTTCCATATATTTTAAAAGAGAAAGAGTTAATTTTGAGATACTGTTTCTATGTCTTTAAATTCCATATAGGGAATTTAGGTTGCCTAGAGAGGTTGTGGAGTCTCCTTCTCTGGAGATATTCAAAACCCGCCTGGATGCAATCCTGTGCAATATGCTCTAGGTGACCCTGCTTGAGCAGGGGGCTTGGACTAGATGATCTCCAGAGGTCCCTTCCAACCTCAGCAATTCTGTGATTCTGTGATATGAGACAATCTTATAATTGCTATAAACAGCAAGTCAATTACAGTTAAATATATATATGTATGTAATGTATATACTAATAAAGTCTTCAGGAGAACTTTACGCCAATTTAATTATGATTAATTATGATTTAATTATGATTGGAAGCATTCATTACATCCTTCCTTCAAGCTAGACAGGAGTAATGAGAGGAGTCTGCCATGCCAGTGCTGTGGATTTATGCTGCCATCACAAAGGTTGCACCTCCACTGTCAATTTGAATCATTCCCTTTTTCATTCCAGAAACCTGTTCTCCCTGATTGTTCACATGTTATGCATGC